>NW_026623608.1:504220-550800 GCF_030028575.1 Malurus melanocephalus
CCTTTCCTTTCCTTTCCTTTCCTTTCCTTTCCTTTCCTTTCCTTTCCTTTCCTTTCCTTTCCTTTCCTTTCCTTTCCCTTCCCCTTCCCTTCCTTTCCTTTCCTTTCCTCATTTTCCCCCCTTGCTGCCTTTTGAGTTTAGATTATGCTCAAACAAGGAAAGTTCGCCGAGGATGTGACCTCCCAGAGTTCAGGTGAGCAAGTTTATTCACCCTTTGGAGAAGAGAAAAATGCGAATCCTCTAGCGGTGGCGTGGCATGAACCCTCACCAGAGCACCTGGCCAGGCTTTTCCTGGTGGCCACCAGCACCATCTCCAAGCCCACACCTCCCACGCAGCATTTCCCCTGCTGGCATGGCTTGGGGCGGTGTTATTATCTCTCATTCCCAAATGGAAAAAGTGAAATATGCAGGGATTCAGTTACATGCCCAGGATCACCCAAGAAGCCTGTGGCTGAGCTGGGATTAGACCTTGGAGCTCCCCAGCCCTTGCCCAGCTCCTAACCACAACACCATCCTTCCTGAGTGCTTTCATGTAGTTATATTTATCTTTATGTAGGGTCATCTTGGCTCCCATTATGAAAAGCACATATGGTTTCCAGTCCTCAAATTGCCTGGGTAAGGGTTAAATATTCAAATATAATGTTATTCCTGGCATTTATGGAAAAGTTTCTCAGTGCTGACTCCAAAATCCCATGGCTTTTTTGGAGCTGCTGCTCTGTATCACTGATAGTTATAAACAGGCCTGTCACTTCCATGCCTGTGAATTGATAAAAATAAAGTACTTCATCCAAAGGATTAAAATTAGGGTAAATGATGTGAATGTGGCTGCACATTTGCATTTGTTAATGTTCTAATATGAATTTTGTGATCCCTAATATGAATTTTGGGATCCACAGAATTACTCGGAGAAGGAAAGTCAGTGAATGCTGCTGCTGCAATAACTGATGCACACCCAGCTTAATCCAGCTCAAATTCCTTGTGTTGGAGCATTTTATCATAAATTCACAACTCATAAAGCCCCTCTGGATTGCAGCAAACAGCTGTAGTACACAAAAGGTTAATCAAAAAAGAAATCACACGAACACCAAATGCAAAAAAAAACCCTCTTACCACCCTGATCTCATCCGTGCTGCTGCTGCTGCAAAAAATGATTACTAAAGAAATTCAAAAGGCAAAGCCACCGGTCCCAATCTGTACTTAGGGGATATTCAGGGCACTGCCTCCACCTGGGGCTGTGGTTGWGCACTTTATTCCTGATTCAGCTAAACCAGAACTGCCACACTTTGCTTTAATCCAGACCGTTCCAGGGCCCACCCTGGTGTGCACCCAAACAACTGAATTCTTCTTCAGTTCCTACCTGTGGCACTGCTGTGTGTRAAAGAAAGAAGAAAGAAGCAAAAAGGAACATTTATTACCACAGTCTATCTTCTGGGTTAGTGATGATTGATGGGCTCTGTGTTTATAAGTGATTTTTGTCTCCATTTGTGTGATGCCCAAAGGAACAAGAGGAGTGAGCAATCAGATCCTGCTGCCAGGGAGGAGCAGACCAACAAAGCCACCACRGGGCCTTACTGTCACCACCGTGCTGGGGGACACCACGGGGCAGCAGCTGCCCCCCAAAATGCCAAACTGCCATTCTGGGGGTGTCTTATGCCACATCCTGCTGTGCTCCAGCTCCTTGGGAAAGGCTGTGGATTTGGGGAGTGCTGATAACCACAGCACAGATGAGCGAAGCTCTGCGTTCCCACCTTGTCTGCAGGTCTCAGATACCAGCACTGTGTTGTCACTGCAACTGTTCCCTTCAGTGTTTTWAAACAGAGCAGCCACAAGACCCATYCAGTCAAAACAAGGGGAAACACGTTCCACACACYGAAGGCAGTTGGATAAAAACCCTTCCTGCACTCATTAGATGCCGTGTCASACACTCAGCAGGCACCACACTTTTCAATGAACTGCCTGTTTACTCCATCCTTGCTAATATTCAAGATACATGTAAAGTAAATAGGTTAGGAAAGCATTTGATCTCATTGCTGCCTAGTGCAGGATCCCAGCAGGCTGGATTTCCTGGAAGAGTGAAGAATTCTGAGATTCCTTGAAATCTCGACTCGTTCTACTCCATTCCAGCACTAACACCAGTGCTGCTCTGGGGAGAGCAAACTGCTGTGGAGAACAAAAAATCCGTGGGATTCACTTCATAACTCAGAGTTTCCAGGAACTGAGTATAACTGTGCTCCAGCTGACTCCAAAGGCTCAGCCAGCACCACAGGTTGCCCAAGGAGGTGGAAGGTGCTCAGGCTGGATGGGTTTGGAGCAGCCTGGTCTCTACAGGAGCCTTTAAAGGTCCATTTCCCCCAAACCATTCTGTGATTCTGGCGGGCTGGGAGCTCCCACCCATGGCCCAGGCAATGCCAGAAGTGCCCACTCAGCTGCTCACATGCCTGGTCTTTCGAATAAACTCCCAGGGTCACTTGGGTTTGGTGGCATCTGCAGGAACTCCCGTTCTGGCACTGGAGTCCATCTGAAAAATTGCCTCTGCTACATCCTGCCCATCCCTCACCCTTGTCCCTCACTGCCTTCCCTCTGCTGCATCCCACCACGTGCTCCATCGCCGAAACAATGCAGGAAACATGGAAAAAAAAAAACCCAACCCAAACCCACAAACACCAAAAAGTTGCAGCAGCAAAGCTGAGGGGAAATGAAGCGTGGGGTTGGAAGGAGAAGGCAGGGTCAGGCAAGGGCTGGGAGCCTCTTAAACGGGCTTTGCTGTGGGATAAGATGCTCATGTAACTACACCCTTATTAGTGTTATTTTTTTAAAGCTGGATCATTTCACAGATCTGCTTTAAAAACATGTCATAAATGAGATCTGCTGCAATGGAGCAGCGATGTGTGCCTGCAGCTGGAGCCTGAGCRGAGCTGGGCTAATTTAGCCCAGCTGAAGACCTGAGTCTGCACTACCCCAAACTTCTTTTCACCACCCTGAACGGGGGAAAAGCCCTAATTGCCCATGCACTGCTCTTCCCTCAAATATAACCCCTGTCTGGAAGAYTAATTTTCTTGGTACTAGCGATTTTTAAAAAAAATTAAACCACATCTCCAAGCCATCGATTTAATTTAAGGTTTCATTTCGAAACAGTTGGACCATTTCCAGACCTTCAAAGTTTTGACCAAAAATAGAAAGCATATTCTGCAACTGATTTTAAAGATCTGTTCTGTTTATTTACTTATTCTAATATTACCACAACTTCTCTTTTAAAGAAAARAATGAATCCCAAGGGATTCCTGGCCATCCAGCCCCTGGCAGGGAGGCACCTGTGCTCCTCACCCTGGTGCAGGTGGTGATGCGAGGGCAGGGAAATGCCCCTAACTACATAAAGGGATTACCTGGCACTCTTTAATGGGGTGGATGAGAGCCCTTTGGCATTTTAAGTATCTGAATGCTTGAGGAGAGCTTGAGGAGAGCTTGAGGAGAGAAGGAGGCTGAAAAGGGGCACAGAGGTAAAAGAACAGGAGCTGGAGCGGCGGTGACACAGGGACACGGCTCAGAAAGGCCACACAGCCCATGGGGCCGGACAGTCCTTTCCTACACACAAAGCCCTGCAGAGGGGCGAGGGATGGAAAACAACCCCCGGGACAGACGGTCCTGTCAAAGCCCCTGGGACAGACGGTCCTGTCAAAGCCCCCGGGACAGACAGAGCCGCATCCCCGGACCGGGGGCTCCATCCCCAAACTGCTCCGCAGCTGTCCCGGCAGGAACAGCCCCCGCACGGCCGAGCAGAGCCCGTGGGGCGGTAAAACAGCCGGGGCTGTGAATTGTAAAACAGCCGGGGCTGTAAATTGTAAAACAGCCGGTGCTTCCCGCATCCGAGTGCGAGCAGGAGGCGGRGCGGCGCTGCTCTTTCAAGGAAATGTTCTGCGGCAATTACACGGCGAGAGACAGCGCGGCCCTGCCAAGTGACAGTGTCGGGAAAGTATGCGGGCAAAAGCCAAAACACTAAACCTTTTTAATTAGAATTCTGGCGCTCGAGCAGCGATCCGTATTTGCGAACCGCTCGTGCTCCTGCTGAGGGACGCACAGGGCTCGGGATGGGGATTGCACAGGGCTGGGACCGTCCCAAGTTATCCTGCCGGGATGGGAGAGGCATTTCCCGCTGCACAGGAGGAGGAAAAGGGGATGGGGAGGGCAGAAGCAGCCCTGTCACTCCGGCTGGATGGATTTTAAATGGGTGATGGAGTCAGGGGTCAAAGCAGAATGCTCGGCAGGACCCTCGCTTCCCCACCAGCGCAAAAACTGGTCCTTAAATATTTATGCTCCTCGTTTTTTGTCACCTCGTTCATACCCTGGGAGCTGCTGGTCGCACACTTGAGTGTTTTTAAGCCCTTCCAGCAATTACAGGTGTGCTGGTACTTCCAAAGGCTTGAGTTTCCACTGGGAGCCTCCCCTCATTTGCAGCATTCCCGCAGGAAAAGCAGGAATGTGTCTGGAGAGGAGAGCCTGGATCCCATCTGGGTGACCCTGTCACCCTCCAGGATGGCACCACGCCCTTCCCTGCCCTCACCCACCACGGCATCTGCGTGAAGAATTTACTGTGGACACAGAGAAGGGTTGCAAGACATTAAATCTTGCACTTCCAGCTCCACACAAGTTTTCAGGACTGCTGGGGCTGGGGCTTGTTTTGAGTATCCATGGCGTTCCCATGATATATGTTCAAGTAAGCTGCTTTTTATTTCCATTTGGGCAAAGTTAAGTAAAGCAAACTCTCGGATCTAAGCTACAGGATTGAAGGAACAGGTCACAAGGAAGCRAGGAAATTCAACCATATCCACATGAATGACTTAATTTTGGTTTCTAAACCCATATCTGATTAACCAAAGGCCTCCATTTTCATCCAGTGACTACATTAAATACAAACAGACATCCATCACAGAGAAAAAGCAATAATTACTATCTATTGAAACCATCCCTTCCATGCCATTTGGCAGAGACCTTTGCATGACATCCCCATAATTTGGCATTTTGGGGCAGTGAGGGATGCTGCTCCACTCTGTGCTCCACTCACAGGAAGAGCCAAAAGCCATCTATTCCTTTAAACCCTGAGCATCAATTTAGTATAGTGAAAGCACAAAACTCCTTGAAAGCCACCAAGCCACTTCTTTTTTTTCCCCTTCCTCTCTGGAGCAGCTGCACCCAGTGAGCTCTCCGCACGCTCAAGAGTCAGGCAGAGATTTTCAGTCCAAGTTCAGACTCATAACTGATGGAAAATGTAMGGATTTGTCACCAAAGCCATCCTCTGGGAAGGCTTTCAACACTTGGCTTTTGTGCCTAATAAGATCCTTTTCAGACCTACCATTATCTGTGAAAAATCAGAATATGGAGCAATCTTACTCAGAGCTGTTTAAAAAAGCAAAACCCAAGTGGGGAACCTCTAGCAGATCAAAATGTCACTAATGTAAATACATTCTGAGGAACAATTACACTGGGGTTGTGTAATATTCTTCAGTTTCACATTCCAAAAGGTTTTTTTGCGGTTRTCATTAGATGGCACTTTTGTGTGTGAGCTGAGCACAGACACCAAAGCCAGAGGAATTAGAAAGAAATAGGATTTCAGGCGATTTCTCCCTCTAAAAGTGGTCCCTGTACAGTGGGATGGACCCCTGCACTTGCCCCTCGCCCCAACAAAGCCATCACRTGCACTGGGCTACCAACACAGCGCTCTCCTGACCTCCACATTCATTTATTTCAATAAAACATGCTACTCCAGCCATCTGACATTTATTATGCTTAAGCAACATAAACTAGAAAAGAAACATCTACGACCAGCAACAACCCTTCAACTCCCTTTWATTGCCAAGGTTCTGAAATTCTTTTTTCCCCTTTTTCTCTCTGCTAATAACAGCCTCCCCTCTCCACCTTGGTGCTGTGATATTGCAGGAAATTACCCCAAAAAGCCCCTGACGTGGATGGCAGCTGTGAAGTTTAAARCTCAACAAGGTTTTAATTGCAGGGGGTTGAGTTGGGCTGCTCCTCTGTCCCATCCCAAAGGAGCAGAGACTTCCACAGAGTTCTCCTCGTGGCAAGGATGGAATTCCCATCCCTGGAGGGGGTAGGAATGTGTGACAAGAGGATGATAAGTCCCAGGCTGGGTTTAACAACCTTGGAGAGCTTTTCCAACCCCAATGATTGTGGGATTCAGAACAAAGTGAACGCATGGAGAGCCACTTTGGAAAACCTTGGAGCACCAAGGTGATGATGACGATGATGATGATGACGACGATGACGATGATGATGATGATGATGTCAAAGCTGACTTTGCAGGCAAGCTGCAGCTTTAAGATCACAACCCTTCTTTCTCCCCGTGCCCATATATCACCGCTCCACACCGCAGTGGCTTTCCTGCCTGCTGCTCGAATTTGTCCAATTAGACACGGCCCCACGGGGTGGAATTCAGTGTGAAATGCGCCTGCTGATGGCTGCAAATTACCCAAGGCAGCCTGGTGCTGCTTGAAGTGACAGGCAGCAAAACGCCGGGCCGGGACAGCAGCGGGAGGAGCGGCTGTGCAAAAGCTCGGATCAGCCTGTTAAAGGATTGCCAGACTCAGCAAGGTAAAGTGTGTGAGCTGCCGCGGCACTTCGCACCTCCGGCTGTGCTGTCTCACACCCCTGACCCCTCCATGGCGACATAAGTCTCAAGAAGAAGCCAGGATTATCTGTCTAAGAGCCTTACGTGTGTCATGTAAGGTCAGGTGCCAACTGCAATGTCAATTAGTAGTTAAGAGTATTGGTAGCTAGACAGATGCTGGGAGCCTCAATTAGAAAGAAAAGTCAGATTAAAAGTAATTAAGAGACACAAAAAAATGCTTCAGGAGCTAAATACCTAAACTGCTTCCAGTGTTGGGTTTGTTGCAGGTTTTTTTTTGTGGGTTTTTTTTTTAATAAAGCACACGTTCCTGAGCTCTCCCAGATTGTGCTTGAACATCTCTGTGGACCCCAAAGTTGGTTTCCACGCAGACAAAAACCCCTGGCACGGTGGTGTCAGAAGGAGCAGGGGACAGCTCTGGGGGCACAGGAGTCTTTATTGGGCACAGCTTGCCACCAGCCACAGCTTTTGCTGCCCAACTGCTGGAAAAGGGGGAGCTGCTCATCCTCTGCCATCAGGGGGTYAAACAGCTTTCCAAACACACATGCAATTGAATAATTCCTGGTTTGAATGTTGTTAAAGAGGAARAGTGACAGCTCTGTGTCCTTGGAGAAGRGCTCCTGCTGCTGCTGTCCCTCCCAGACCCGGCTAAACAGGAGCACAAGCACTCCTGATTGCTGATGACCTCCTGACTCGAATCCATTTTATAAATATAAAACCCTACAATATCGGCAGCACAGGAAGCAAATAAAATCATGAGTCTCTTTTTAGAGAYGAGCAAATCAGCGTGGAAAGTCGGAATGACACAGCCAGGGGCCCAGGGGAGTTTGTGGATGAGCTGGGAAGGGTCCTGCAGCATCCACCTCCTTTAGACACATAATATTTGATTTAAGAACGGTGCTTAAACGCTTTCCTCAGCCTGGAAGAAGCTGAGCAGCTACTCGAGGATGTTCTGGATGTGGGGGCAGAGCGCTGACCCCGTGGGAGGGTGACTTTGGGGACTGCTGGCCCCATGGGTGTGTTGTACAGCCCAGAAAGCGTTAAAACAYGGGCAAAACCACACACTCGGGCCCCTTATCAGGGTGCTGCAGCTTTGAAGAAGCCACTCACGATTTTAAAGTGTTTTTTTAATGTTTTCTTTTCCAGGCCAAAAGACTGTAATGGGCTCCTGAGAGCTCTGTGACACCCCAGCAGCACCTGCAAAGGACTAAGGAACACTTATGTCAACAGGGAGTTCAATGCTAAGGCAAGCACTTCAAAACCCTGAGAAAATTCTTCCAGAATAGTTTTGTGTTCCAGTTTGCTGCATTTTCCAAACCCCCCATTTGTGTGTGTGTGTGTGGGGGGAATGCTCCTTGTTCTTGAACAAATCATTCTGCATTTCCCCAGCCATAAATCACAGAAGGAATTGAGAACCAACCTCCTGACGTTGATTAAATGGCAGCTGATCCCTCAAATTGTATTTTCCATTGTTTSTATAACACCTAAGGGTCCCAAATGCTGTTATGGCCTGGGCAGAGCTATAAAATTTTTCTGGCCATGGACCTCACTCACATTTTCTAGCACAGCAAATGATTAGGAACAAATAAGCCCAAAAGGGTGGAACTGAAGATGCTGTTGCTGCCATGCAGATACAACACGTGAAGGGGGTAAAAGAATCATGCAAAATATATGGGCCATGTCAAAAGATAACTGGATTTTTTTCTTAAAAAAAAAAAAAAAAGGCATATTTATGGTAAAAGTATTACAATGCTACCGTGTGACCTTCCCTGCAGAGGCAAAGGGCCTGAACTGCCCTGGGATGTCGAAGGATGCCCCAGACAGAAGCATCAATCACTCAGATAAATGTGACTGTCTCTGTGCTTTTATTTTTTTTTTTTTCTGTTATTTAGAATCATGGACAATTTGGACTGGAAAGAACATTTCAAGGTGATCTAATCCACCCCCTCTGCCGTGGGCAGGGACATCTTGCACCAGAGCAGGCTGCTCCAAGCCCTGTCCAACCTGGCTGGGGTTGATTTTTCACTGATTTCTTGATGAAAAAGCCGTTTTCCGCCCTGAATTAAATCTCTGGAGAAGTTCTCCATCAGCACAGCTCCTCTAAGAGCCTGGCCAGTGAGCAGGAAAGAGGAGACTGGGAGGAAAATCCTCTTGGGAGGTGGCAGGGAGGAGGAGCCGCCCACCCGGGCGCCCAACCCCGTTCCTGCAGGAACAAGGAGCTCTTGGTTATCAGCAGGGACAGAGCTCCTCGAAGACCCCATCCCATGCTCACAAGTTTTGCCATAGGACACGGAACACAACAAACTCCTTTGTGATTTYGATCACAAGTTCCAGAGATATCATCCTGTGACGATAAAACCTCCCTTCTGCGACGAGGCAGGGCCGAGTGAAGGCGAGGGGAAGACTGGAAAGGATTGTTAGCACGGACCTTTTGGAAGGGTTTCTGCATATTTTTGTCACCCTTTTGTCCTTTCAGGAGCCGTGGGGATGGTTATGGCAGGGCTGCCTATGTTATCTCATGTACTAAATCCGCCTAGATCTGTAGATGATGTCTTAGGGGGTGAAAAAGATTAATAAGGAATCACTCCAATGGCTTTAGGACAGCTAAGAATCTTAACCCATTTAACCTCCCCTAAAACACACAATCAGATCAGAGGAAGTTGTAGGAAACTCATTTCAAAGACTCCAGGCGACACTTTTTAGGTCAGATTTACAAAGCTCATTAGAATGAAGGTCTGTTACTTTAGATTTTAATACTAAGACACACTAAGAAACCCTTCTTGCCCCATTTAGGAAACACACAAAGCAAAGAATGCAAATTTTAAAAAGAAACTTAATCTTAATGCATGTGTTCTGCCACCAAATCTGTGTAAAACCCTTCTAGCTTATGTTCTTATGGAAAAAGGGAGGAAACACATAAAAAAGGGACAGCAAATGCCTATTTATTGCCATCTTTTTATCCTTTCAAGTAGCACATGGGATGCACAGAGAATGTGATTCTCCGCAAATTATATTTGTTAGGGAAGAAACAGTGGTATTATTAAAAAGTGGTATTATTAAATACCACTAGTTCCTGATTTTTCTTGTCCTTGTCACCTTCCCAAAAATCTGTTTTTCCTAAAGGGGCTGAGTGTGGAGGAGCTGGAARGATGTCCATGGATTTATGGCCACTTAATTGGACCCTGATTGGGGTCGGGTCCAAACCCAGCTGAAAAAAGAGGGGAAGGAATGAGGGTGGTCAAGGCTCCTGCTCTGTTTGTGCAGAAAGAACTGAAGGCGAGCTCTTCCTGATCTTCTTTGTGATAAGACAGCGCCTCTTAAGTAGAGGAATTAGGACAGAAAAATGGAGAAAAAAAATACAAGMGGAGCCTGTCATTTCATAGCTTAATATAATTGTACATATCTGGCCAAATTTTGGTCGAAGGGAAATGGTCTCTTGAACTTGAAATAAAAAAAGGAAGAGGTTACTTTGYGTAATATCAGAATGACAAGCCATCAGAATTCTGTGGTTAATTAGGAGGAAAAAGTCCGGTGTAGAATGAGGTAGATGGCTTGGCAAACTTTAATTTTAATCTTGTGATATCCCCTAATAACAAAAGGCCTCCACGATATATCAAACAAATTTGTAAATGTATGATCCATGCGTTTGACATGTTATTTAATTAGGATTCTTCGTGACAGGGACAATATGAAAAACTAGTGTCAACATTCTGACAGTGGAATAAATAAATAGACGTAATTATTTCTCATCCTGATCCCTGATGAATTGTAATGTATCAGGCCAGACTGCAGACCAGAGTTCTAAGGTTTCCCTAATATGATAGAGTTTGATGTAAGGGGTGTCATGTATCCAATATTTTGCTGTTTTATTAGAATAAAAAGCTCTCCAGGGATTTCAAGTTCAAATGGTCACCAAGTCTCCYCCTCCATTTCTTCTGTGCTTAATGCAAGGACAAGCACTAAAATATGTTTAGAAAAATGCTAGTGCAGCTGGAAAAAGCCAAACATTAGCCTGCATGAATCAAACCCAAAACACTTTGGCCTTGCTCAAAATTTACCCTTAGATGGGATATTTTGGTAATTTTTCTCAAACTGGGGTAGAAAATTGGATTTTTCTCTACCCCAAGCATACGCCAGTGGTGGAATGAGGAGATGTATCAGGACAGCTCTCAGGGCTGGGCTCAGAGTTTTTTTGCAGGACAAATCCCTCCCTGCAGCAGAGATGAGCCTGAAATTCCTTCAGGAAAAGAGGAGGGGAAGAGCCCAGGGCAGCCAGCACAACAACTTGTGGCCATTATCACACAGACAGGAAAGAATGYACGATCTGTTCCTGTGGCCAAGAGAAATCAGAGCTAACATTTCACAGGAGGGGAACGGACTTCAAAGGGACAGGCAGCTGGATGGGAATAATGGGAGCTGGAAATGCTAAGAGCAGCACGAAGCTGCAGGTGGTCATGTTTGGCTGMAGGGAATACATCCTGCACTGAGCAACCCCGAGACAGAGGAGAGGGAGGACAGGGCTCTGGGGAGCTGATCTGGGCTCAGCCACCAGAACATGGAATGGTTTGGGTTGGAAAGGACCTGAGATCACCTGGTGCATGGGCAGGGTTGCTCCAAGACCTGTGGATAACCAATATTCCCATAAATTCCTCACTGACCCCTGCAGAACCAGCCCTTCCTCATGGACTCAATCCCAAATCCAGCACTGTGCATTGCATCAGATTTGGAATAAAAGCCTGAGCCTTCCTAACTGGGCAGGAAACAACCTGAGCAGGCAGAGATGGCTCAGCTGGGCTGATTTCTGAAGCAGAACCACCTCCTGTCCCTGTCTGCTGCCGTGTTTTAGTCCGACACGCCCATTCCCATAAATCACATCAATAATTAACTCTGCTCAATTAACACAGGTATTGTAGTGCCACTGATTATTAGAAGGTGCCAAGGCAGTGAGATTATGTAGAAATCTTCCTCTCTGTTGGATTTTTCRTTATTTTTAAAGGCAGCTGAATGCTCTGACATCTTTGTTAACATTGACTTCACCAGAGAATTTATAAACAAATAGCACCTATAAAACTGGGAGAAAAGGAACTTGCTGCCYATGTATGGTATAACAACTCATCAAATTTTAACAATTTTGTTTCTCTTCTTCAACTTCARCCTGAATACAAGGGACAAATGGCAAAAACAGGGTAGAAGGAAACAAACTTTGGTTCTATTAAACCCAAATGGAAGTGATTTCTAAAATATTGGCTTACAGAGGCTCCAGACAGTGGGAAGAACCTGCACATCCAGTACTTGAAATCACCTGAATTGTGGGTTAGTCCTGCCCTCGGTTCCCTCCAGAGCAGAGAAATCAATCCCTGACCTGCTGCACAGACAGAGCAGGGCCAGAAATATCTGCAAGGAAAGGGAAGTGCCACAGTGCTGTGTGGCAGGAATTTCAGAAGGAAAATGGACAAGGAATATGAACGAGGAATATGAACAAGGAATATGAACAAGGAATATGCACGAGGAATATGAACGAGGAATATGAACAAGGAATATGAACAAGGAATATGAACAAGGACTATGAACAAGGACTATGAACAAGGAATATCAACAAGGAATATCAACAAGGAATATGAATGAGGAATATGAACAAGGAATATGAACGAGGAATATGAACGAGGAATATGAACAAGGAATATCAACAAGGAATATCAACAAAGACTAACACAGAATAGGAATATTGCTGCAAAATGAATTTCAGATAATCCTGCACAAGGCAGCAGGGTTTTGCAATGTTCCCAGTGTTCCCTCAGTCCCCAAGCAGATGATGCTAGTTTTAACAAAYGGAGCTGGATTAATTTAAAGTATTTAAAGTGATCAGCAGCCCTTAGGTTAACGAACATATGTCATTTTCYTCCAAGATTCTGTTTTTGATGAAAATATCCTGCCACTCCGGGTTCCTGGGGCTACCTGCAGCCTTGGCTACCTGCAGCAGGATTAATGGGCAGCAGCCTTCCAGGAGATGGATTGGGGAGGTCAGCGAGCTGCAAGCAGCCGTGACACGTGCCATGGATCACTGTCCACCCTGCCCGCCACCGCCGGGAGAAATGGCACTGCCCGGCCCACTTAGCAGGGCTAATGGGTAAAGGCATAAAACTATTAAATGCATAAGAATCCCCTTTGCCAAATGGTAAAATAGAAGGAAAGTTTAAATGGTTAATTGAATAAACCTCTTAGAGCAGAGTGCATCAGCGCCGGGTGTTTAACGCTTCCCTGAGATGCGCTGCGGCGTTCCTGAGGATGGAGCATGCCTGGATCACTGTCCCTTCCCAAAAATCAGGCTCAGCACCGTGATTGGTGCTGTCAGCTGCCTCCTTCCACTCGCTTTTTAATGCAGGAAGGCCTGAAAATGTTGTTAATATTCAGGAAAAGGTGATGAACTCCCAGCTGCTGCTGCTGCTTGCTTTGTCAGCAGGGAAATCCTCCTCCTGCAGCCTGAGTTAAACACACAACAAGAAGATAAAACCACAGAATTCTCTGCCTGGTTCCAGGAGGATGGGCTGTCCTGGCTGRCTTTGGTGATGCTGGAGCCTGAGGATGCTCTGGGAGCACATCCCTGAGCAACATCCCGGGATTTTGACCCTTTCTAGTCAAACTCCCTGCAGAAGGCTGAGAATTCATTGCCACAGAATCCCCCAAATACTACATTTGGGGCTCATTTTGGACTGTTTTGGATACAAAATCTCTTTTCTGCTGTGTCTGAGGGTGGACCTGCCATAATTGATGTTTGGTAGAGATTTCCTGGGCAATAACTGGCTTCTCCTCAGATAAGCTCTGGCTTCGGCCTCACGCTTTATCCTCGCAGAAATGAGATTACTGCCTCATCAAACAATTGCAAAGCTGCAGCACTGTTATCCCTTAAATACAAAAGAAGGGGGGAAAAAACAATGATTTATGAAAAATACCATGATCCTCCCTAACCAGAGCCCGAGCCACGGCGATTCCAGCGATGGTAACTAATCTAAGGGTGCATTAGGAGAGCACAAAAAATAGATTTGGCCACTGAACCAAAGTCATGAAAGATTGGAGAAGCTGAGTTCACAGCTATGAAATGTTTCTGCCTATCTGGGCATGGAAGCTGTTTYATGATTTCAKGATTTCAGGATTTCAYGATTTTCTCYRACTCCTYGGAGAAATCAACGGCTGACACGGATGGGATGGAAAAGTTATGAAGCTCAGAGTGGCTGGGAAATGCAGCTCTGCAAACTCAGCTGAGAAAAACAGCCAGAGYCCAGCCCAAAATAAACCTGCATTCATGTATTCTGTAATAAATGTATGCCATGGAGTCCATAAGTTGAATTTTTAAAAATTAATGCAAACTCTGTATTTATTTATGTCGAAGGACAGTGTGCCTGGTCACCTTTTAGACTAAAAAATARCAGGGAAAACAGATGGGGAAGAAAAGCAAATTAGGGGAAAGTAGAAAAAGTAAAAAGGATAATCAGGAAAAAAAAAGGAAAAGAAAATGGAAAAGGACAAAAAAAGGAAACGCAAAATAGAAAATAAGGGGGAAAGGAAAAGAAGGAAAAAGGAAATTAAGGAGAAGGGAAGGGAAAGAGAAAAAAGGAATATAAAGAAATATAAAAAAAGAAAAAATGCAATTAAAGGAAAAAGAAAGGAACCAAAAAAGGAAAATAAAGGGAGAAATAAAACCAAATGGGAAAAGGAAAAGAAGTAAAATAAAAAGCAAATCTAATCTCCATCTATATATTGCAAGAAAGGAGAGCAGCCTTGAAGAAAAGGCACCAAGAGGATTCTTTTTCCCTTTGGAAAGCTTGTGCCCTTTGAGAGCCACATCAAGTTCCCAGTATATTCCAACAGTACACGTGGAATAAATCTTTGCCTGGTGGTCAGGAGCAGCACCAAAATGAGACCTCCTGGATGTGTGGAAGGACAGCAAATAAAATCTGTGAGTGCAGGGAGTGGAGCTCCCAGCCCTGATAATTACTCTTAGATCAGATTCACCTCATCAGAGCTCCCTACTGAGCAAAAAAATTGGAAATAAAAAAGGACAGGAAACCACTTCAGTGCCTCTGGGATGGAAGGACACTAAATAAGGCCCATTACTTGGTGGCACTTAAGTGACCAAAGGGGAATCCAGGAAAACAGTGCTGGATGTGGATCAAGAGGCTCCAGAGCGAGGAGGACACTGGGATATTGTTAACAGGACACAGGGAACTCAAACAGAAAGGGTGAGCGGGATTTTCCTTGCGTTGGCTACAATACATATGTTTGTCCAAGCAAAAAATAGCTGGAGCAAGAAGACATGCACGTCTGGTGTCAAAGAAAAGGCTGTTTGTGTCACACACAGAGGGGAAATTGTTCCAGAATAGCTCATCTTTGAAGGAAGATCCCCCCAAAAACGTTGCCAAGCTCCGTGGCACTTTCTGGCCGTGGAAGTGCTGCAGCACAAGGAAAATCCGGGTTTTAAATGTGGATCTCTGACATTTCGCTGCCTTTTCAAGGCTTGGTTCAACTCCTGTCTTTGTCACCAATGGTGCCATTGAGCCTCGTGCTCCCTTGGTTCTCCTGGGCCTGGCTGGCTGTCACTTCTCCAGGAAAAGTGACACAGGAAAGGCAAGGCCAGGTGGGAAAAAAGGAGCTCAATCCCTRTTAAATGCAGAGTTTGGGAAGAGCAGCATTTGTCCAATGTCCAGAATTGGGTTCTTGGTCACAACCAATGAACAGGAGAGCTAAAATGTTTCCCAGCTTCATCCTGTGTTGGCTCTGAACCCATTTATCCCTAYAGAGGTGTCTCTTCTGGTGACAATGACATCTCCGTGGGGCAGTGCAGCYCCCAAACCAGCACCACTCCTGCCACACTCACACTGCCCAACACCTCTGGAAATCAAAGGGAAAGGCTCCCTTCAAAAGCTCAAGCTTTGGTCTTCATGAGACCAGAAATGCCAGCAATTCACCACCAACATTTTTCACTCGTGACCTCTTTATTTGGAGTTCCCAATTTTCTTCATTATACATTCCCAATTTATCATAACCTGAAGTGCTTCAAAAGCCCTGCACATTCTGACACAACCACGGCAGAGGTATTCCAATGAAATCTCAGAGCTGATTCATTTTCTCTCCCCTCTGACACCAGAGGTTTATGTAATTTAGGAATAACAGAGCTGCTAAAATTAATGGCTGAAGGGCAAGGCATTCTCCTTGTCACGTTATATATAATGCTCTGGTTCAGCACAAGAGTAGCTGGATTATTTTGATTCTTTACTCCTAGTTAATTACAATTAAAAGTAAGACTGTAATTACCTTTCTTGTAAACTTTGGCCCTTAACTGCTGAGCGCAGCAAAACAGAAGGAGGCTTGGTTAACCTCAGCGGAAAAAAAAAAAAAAAAAAATTTTCTTCTGAAATAGCTGGAGAGCCTGGGCATTCAGGGAGAACGCTCCTGGGAGGGTGAAACAAAAGGCAAAGCCAGAGCCAGGATCAGAAAAAATCATTTCTAAAGCAGCAGAAGCTGAGGTGGGAGGGGGCCAAAGGACTGGCTGAGCCCCTCCCGGCTGCACAACAGTCAACCCAGGGGGATCAACATGAAAATGGCTGAGCTGGAGAGCCAGGAAAACACAACCCAGGGGAAGGGAGGCTGTTTGGCTCCCTGGCTGTGTCTGTGCCAGGCTGGGTGCCCCAGATCAGCTCTGGCAGCAGGAGCAGGGTGGGGAACGCTTGGGGCCCCGTGAGCCCCGTCCTTGGTGACAAACGCACCCATTGTGGCTCCATGGCCCAGGGACACGGGGACAGCGCGGAGGAAGGAGGGAAGGAAGCACGGAAGGAGCTCTGGAAGACAAAGTTGTTCTTGGGGCAGCAATTATGGGTATTTAGGGCTTTGAATGGACAGTCAGAGGGTGAACTTTGGATTTCGCTGTGTGTAAACACTGCCCCATCTATGATTCAACACTGAGGATTCTGGGGAACACAGTGAATAGCCTCTGTCATTAATTTCTATCATTATTGAGAGAATATCTAAAATGTAACTACATTAGAAACTCAGTTTCTCCAGAATTAATCAATTTTTCAAGCATTCCATCTTCTCYGGGCTATTTTCTTTGGTGTCTTTTTTTAAATCTTTACAAGCACTTGTACATAGATTTAGTAATAATAAGTGTAGGAGGGAAGAAACATAAAACAACCCAAATCCCTGCCCAACAAATGCTGCTAGTACATAAACTTTATAAATACAATGTTGGCAGATTCCGCTATATAAAAAGGTAGCTCAAAAAAAAMCTAAGAGCCATAAATAATGCCAAGTAATAAAGGAGGTGAATGTTTTTGTTATTAGATTCTTTCATTGTATAAATCTGTTTAATAAGCTGGCTAGGAATCATTGATAGAAAACAGACTGCTCRTGGTGTTACAGATCAACCTGTTCTAAATGTTCTTTCCTACGCTCCATGCCAAGCAATACTTTTTACAAATACAATTTAAAAATTGAATGTTCTTTCATCATCCAAAGGGAGCAAAYGGCACTAAAAGTCAGAAGGCACCTTTTGAAGAAGGCACGACACGTGTCTGTACCAGCAAAGCAGAAAAATCTTTGTTTTYTGAGTGTTTGAGGCTGCTTTGCTGTGATTCGGAGTAATTAATACCATACATCTGATTCGTCAAACGCGATCAGTGGATGTGTAAAACTCTTGATTTAAAAGTCTTATTTCCCAACATGTGTGTATTTTTGGAAAGCCCTATCATATATTTTTCTTCAGAAGTTCATGTGAAAAAAAGAAAAAAAAAGCCTGCAGTAACGCTGCACTGTAATGAAAACTAAATGTTGTGAAATGTTATTGAGGTCAGCGATGGGTTTGTGACGTTAATCTTTGTACACTATTGGTTCTCATTACTGCGGGGTATTTTTGGTTTTCATTACTCCTAGAGGAAAGGACAGAAAAAAACCCCAAGATGCTGTAACTCGAAAAAGGAATAAACACTCAAATGCAAAAATGAAGATGATAATAATAGTAAAAAAAAAAAAAAGAAAAAGAAAAATAAAGAGAACCCTTTAGGATGTTATTGGTTAATAAATTGCTGAACTTAAAAAAATTGCCTGCATTAAAATGTTAGAACTCAAGACAGGCTTTTGTGWATTATTATCCCACAGATATCCTCATTTCTGCTCTACATTTTTTATTGCTGCACCAACTTCTAGAGCAGGTGGTTTAAAGTGTGCAGCTCTGAGTATCCTCACGAGCATTTCAGCTTCTGAGCCCAGCCCTGATCTGAGGGRATCCAGCCCAAACAGCTCCAGGTTCAGTGGTTCCTCAACTTTGAGAACTTCAGGGATTCACCAAGGGGTGCTCAGGGAGGCACTGAGGTCTCAGGAAAGAGTCTGCACATCGGACAAATTACAGAGAAAATTCAATTCAAAGAGAAATCACATCATCAGAAACAGGAATCATATGGTCAGAAATGGAAATTCAGACAGCAACCTCTGCAGAAAGCAGAGCGGAGAAAAAGGGCAGAAATCGGCAAACACTGGGAACCAAACCAACCAAAGCAACCAAAGCAACCAAAGCAACCAAACCAAATCAACCAAACCAAAGCAACCAAAGCAACCAAATCAACCAACCCAACCCAACCAAACCAAACCAACCAAACCAAATCAACCAAACCAAACCAAGCCAACCCAACCAAACCAACCAAACCAATCCAACCAATCCAACCAAACCAACCAAATCAACCAAACCAAACCAAACCAACCAAACCAACCAAACCAACAAAACCAAACCAAACCAAACCAAGCCAACCAAAACAAACCGACCAAACCAACCAAACCAAACCAAACCAAACCAAACCAAACCAAACCAAACCAAACCAAACCAACCAAACCAACCAAACCAAACCAAACCAACCAAACCAACCAAACCTAATCAAGCCAACCAAACCAACCAAACCAAATCAACCAAACCAACCCAAACCAAACCAAACCAAACCAACCAAACCAAACCAACCTAAATCAATCGAACCAACCAAACCAAACCAAACCAAACCAAACCAAACCAAACCAAACCAAACCAAACCAACCACACCAAACCAAACCAAACCAAACCAAACCAAACTAAACCAACTGAACCAACCAAACCAAACCAAACCAACCAAACGTCTCTATGCCCATCAAACTACCACAGATGGAAGGGATGGCTCAGGGCTGATGCCACTGCTCCAGGTTGGCAGAAAAAAACCCTGTTCCCATCCTGCAGGGCCCCGTGGAGACCTCAGGGTGCTTCAGCTGCCCCTTCACACTGCTGGCCCCATCTGAAACACCCCAGAAATGCCGAGATTTCCCCAAATATTGTGCACAAATATAATCAGAATATAATCCCCCCAGCTTCAAAGCCAATCCCARCAATTAATCCWGCAGATMAACAAAGMTAAATCTYGATTTGCCTGCAAAAATAATGAGCRAACATTAGGGCTATCAGTGCAYTGGAGGTCCTCAATYTTCTGAGGGAAGATCTCAACTTTCACCCAATTTGTACAGTGAAGTCTTAATCTACTGGAAATTGCAAAATCTAAAATCAGGGAAATTGATGAAGGTAAACCCTTCAGAGCAGCTCTGCTAAGATTCAGAGCTGTGCTGGCCTTCATTTCAAAGAGCAACTTGCAACCCTTGTACCTCTGGCATGGCACCTCAGCCCTCTGCCTGCTCTGAGTGCTCCTTCACRCTGTATAAAATTTATTTACAGCTCAAATCCCTGCTCAGGGCAGAATTTTATTGGTCARGTTGCCCATGACATGCTCAGGTTCTCTCTAAAATAACAGCATTAAACTCCCTTCAGCCCCAAGAGCCACTGRGATGGGGTTAAGCTCTGTTGTAAAGAACCCTTCACACAGACACCAACCTAGAGATTAATTGGGACTTTGAGGCATTAACAGGAAAGAGGAACCATCCTCGTGTGACACCAAAGCCGTGAGGAAGGGATATTTTTAGGGAAAAAGGAAYCAATCTGCAAAGGTGTTGCTCCAACAACTGATGATCCCAATTGCTGAAGCAGCAAGGCATAGAGAAGGTAATGAATAATTAAAGCAAGTAACACACTGCAAAATAAACAAAGTTTTCATTACTTTCCAGACACTTGCAGTGCCAGAGAGTTTAAACCCTGACCCAAAACAATTCCTGCGTCCCCTTAGGACTCCTCTGTGGATAATGTTCCTCAGTGGAGACACCACCATGGGATCTGCTCTATTTGTTTCAAGATTTTCCAGTTGATGGGATGAAGAACCTGCCTGAAATCCAACCAGGACATTGCACTCCCCATGGCATTCCTTCACCTGCATCACTCCCTGCTCTGACCACAATCGCTCCATCCTCAGATTTGTTTTATAAATGAATATCAAATTCCAATGGCAGCAATAAACACCAATCCAGCTGTAGTTTTAGGGCCAGAAAAGCAGGAGATCCAGGGGGGATGAAGCAATGGCTCTGTGCCCACAAAAGCTCACCCCAGCTCAGATAACAGCGCTCTTTCATTCCCACCATCAACTCTGGGTGGCTTTCTGAAGGAACCCCATAAAGCCACCCATCTTTTGAGGAAAATTCCTTGAAAACAGCGCTTTCCCTTGTCCCTCACAACCAARATTCTGCTTAAAGGCAGCTCTTGGATGATCCATGGAAACCCAGCAGCAGCGAGCTCCTTCTCACAGCGACAAATCCTCGGGGCGCGAGCAAACCCTGGCAGCTGATGACGCGTCAGATATTTGAGTGTTTTCTTTATCAGCAAATGGTTGTTGGCTGGGACTCCCCTGAGTTGAGGTTTCCTCTTTTTTCTCCTTCAGATTTATTGATCGGCGCTGATAAAGGCAACTCAGCTGTTTTTTCATCGCCACAATCAAAGGGGAAAATTTGGTGAACAAGGAAGGAAATTTGTGTCGGTGGAGCAAGATTTGCCTCAGGAATACGAGGGTGGGAAGTGCCCCAGTGTTCAGGAAATTATGTGTCAAAACCAGTAAAAACATGTTGAAGTGGATATTAATGGATGCTTAAATCACCCTGAAATTCTGAAAGAAATTTAAATCTGTGTTACCAGGAAAATGTGAACATGGTTGGAGAATAAAGGAGTAAGGAAGCTACTGTTGCCTTCTGATTATTAAGTGAAGCCTAAATAATCAGTAAAATTAGATACTGAATTATTCTAAACCCAGGGAAATAATGGAATGGAATTAATGGCTCTGAATAACTTGGTCTAGAGGGAGGAGTCCCTGCACATGGCTGGGGTGCTGGAATTAGATGATTTTTAAGTCCATTCCAAACTAAAAAATTCTATGATTGAAGAGCCTCTTTTTAATTTGAAATGGTAATAAATGAAAATCTAGGATTGTCTSCACAGTCTAATTATCTACTGAAAAAATCCCCCCAAATAAAAACCAGATAAAAACCCTTTCATGGAATCTGAACTGATACATTGAACTTTAGGCAAGAAAAGGACTATTTGTAGGATCAGTGATGGCAGGATCCAGCCTGCACGGAAAAGGCACGTGGATCTGGCAATTACAAATGGGTTTGGAGATCAAATGAAAGGAGTTTCACTGCTGAGATTCAAGTTCAAGGCTCTGGGAGCTGTGTACAACACRGAGTTTTGCTTATCTCTTCCAGGAACAGCACAGTAGAAGGCAAGCATAAAGTAAATCCCCATTTGCTAATCTGGAAAATGTTCTAAAAGAGTAAAAAAARAAWAAATTCSTGATATTTKTCTGGTTTATGTCACTTCAAAGATCATGGAGCAGGAGAAGGGATTTGGGAGATGTAAGGAGAGGCTATTTTTAAAAGCAGTCACAGCACTGGGAAATAAGATGTAGGTTTGATGGAAAAAGTGTTCCAGAGTTTTTGGCCGCCCTGCACCTCCAAACTTGATCATTTCAAAGAATTCTTAAGGAGAATTAATGACAAGAGGCTTTGACAAGGATCTGATTGGGAAATGAGACAGAAAAGYTTGGCACAAAAGGGGCGTTGAGGCTCCAGCCACTGTCAGGATCACCGCTCCCCTCTGGGTGCTCACGCCTGCTTGTGGCACAGAAGGAAGCAAGGCAGCAGCAAGGAGAGAGAGGAGAGATTCACAATGGAAAGACAGAAATKATTTTACCAGGTGGGCCCTCAAATGAGAGCACCCAGCTCCCGAGGGAGAGGCTCCATCCCTGTGCTCTCGGCCCCGGAGCTGAGGACGGCGCCTCCCTTCCAACAACATCAACAGCAAAGCTCCCCCGACTTCAAAGGCAGCTCAGCGAGGCCAATGGCAAGAGCTTTCCAAAGTCTCATCCTTAAATCCTCAGTGCTCGTAACTCTGCCTGAAGGAGAGCAGACAGCCAGGTCTGTGCACCCACAGACCTCAGTTACAGGGACTGAACCTGCGGGAGCCCCAWGGGTGAGCTCAGCCTTGGAATAAGCTTTGTCTTGCCCAGTTTTTAACACTGAGCAGGTTTAGAGTGTGAGAAGAACSTGGGAACAGAGGAACCCATCAGGAGAGGCTGCTCAGGGAGAGAGAGCTGGGACAGGGTCCCTTCAGCCCTTTCTGAGTGCACAAACCAGCCCCTGCCATCCTTGGAGGAAGACACCCAGGGAACAAAAAAAGTTACAGGGGAAATTCGTTAAAAAAACGTCTTTTTCTGGAAGATTTAATTCCCACTGAAGCCCTTTCTCAGTGCTGGGCACAYGCCTGTCCCTGGGGCTGCTCTCTGTGCCACACCAGGGCTGGGTGGGACCCAGGCAGGAGCCTGCAGCCAGCACGGTCTGTGAGCAGCAGGGAGGAGGCTGCGGCTCTGTCAAGAGGCTGCACACATCTGGCCTTCCAGTTTGAACAAAACTGATTTTCTTTAATGTAAAAATCRACATGAAAGCCAAATCAGAGCTGTAAAACATCTGACTGGACACACCTCCTCACTCGAGAGGAGGATGAGCCGAGCGGGGCTGCTCCACACACGGCTCTGAGCTCAGCAAAGCAGCAGCCAAAGCATCACCTGAGCACCCTGAGCATCACCTGAGCATCTCCTGAGCATCTCCTGACCATCTCCTGAGCACCCTGAGCATCTCCTGAGCACCTCCTGGGCACCCTGAACACCTCCTGAGCATCTCCTGAGCACCCTGAGCATCTCCTGAGCACCCTGACCATCTCCTGAGCACCCTGAGCATCTCCTGAGCACCTCCTGAGCACCCTGAACACCTCCTGAGCACCCTGACCATCTCCTGAGCACCCTGAGCATCTCCTGAGCACCTCCTGGGCACCCTGAACTCCTCCTGAGCACCCTGAGCATCTCCTGAGCACCTCCTGGGCACCCTGAACACCTCCTGGGCACCCTGAGCATCTCCTGAGCATCTCCTGAGGAGGATGAGCATCTTCTGAGCAGCCTGAGCATCACCTGAGCATCACCTGAGCACACTGAGCATCTCCAGAGCACCCTGAGCATCACCTGAGCACCCTGAGCATCACCTGAGCATCTCCTGAGCATCTACAGAGCACCCCGAGCATCATCTGGGCATCTTCTGAGCAGCCTGAGCATCCTGAGCATCACCTGAGCATCACCTGAGCATCTCCTGAGCACCCTGAACATCACCTGAGCACCCTGAGCATCTCCTGGGCACTCTGAGCATCACCTGAGCACCCTGAGCATCTCCAGAGCACCCTGAGCATCTCCAGAGCACTCTGAGCATCTCCTGAGCACCCTGAGCATCTCCTGAGCACCCTGAGCATCTCCAGAGCACCCTGAGCATCACCTGAGCATCACCTGAGCACCCTGAGCATCTCCAGAGCACCCTGAACACCTCCTGGGCACCCTGAGCACCTCCTGGGCACCCTGAGCATCACCACCACAGCTTTCAGAGTGAATCTGCCCCGTTTATCTCAAAGCCCCTGGGTTCTCAGCCTGCCAGCGCTGCTGGGCACACTTCACACAGAGCAGAGCAATGTTCAAGTCACAGGTTCAACTTGAGAATGAGGGCATTTGTTTTCTTGTCTGATCAAGGTCAAAACTATTAAAATRGCCTCAGGTTCTCAGTCTGGTGAAATGAACTGGTAATACATTTGGCAAGTTAATCTGTGGATTGCCTTCTCACATGAGACCAGCTGTTGTGTTTCTAAGTACAAGCAGTATTTACCTCCAATAATGAAATGACTGAATAGAATATGAAAAAAAAAAGAAATTAAAAAACCAAAACAAACTAGCATTCCCCTGTCTACTGCAGGGTTACACTTGCAGTCCTAATAAACTGATTTGTCAAAGGCATCAGAAGCGAGGATGATCATCTGGACACCAGATGAACTCAAATACTTGTAATTAGAAGTTGTTCTCTTTTATCTCCCCCATATCTCTGCTTTGCTCTCAGCTACGTGTGCGTGTTTATGTGTAACCGAGCATTTCACTACAGGCCTAAAATTCAGGCTTTTATTGCWGCTTTTACTGCAGTCTAACAAGAGAGAGTTCTTCCTTCGTGCCACACTCAGGCAAAAGAAAAAACCTGGTGAGGTTAATTTTGTGTTTTGTGGACACACTRTACACACATGAGCAGATAAACATGACACCCACAGGCAGATCTAACACATTTCCAACCCCAAACACAGACTCAGCTCATGTTAAACATGTCCACAGCAGAAAATTACAGAATTAAATGGGATTTGATTCTACTTCAYTTCCCAAACATTATRGCCTGGTTTTTTTTYCCCTAATATWGATAATTACACAGAGGTGCAACACCCCAGTGCTTTGCAGGAACTGCTGTTTCACWTCTACCCTTTGAATTAGGAAGGTATGAAACACCAGAGGGAATTTATAAATATAAATATTGGGGAATATTTATAAAGGCAAAATATTCCTTTTTTTAATAGAGTTGTATGAGCAATATTTCATAGCATGTATTTAAAATAGATATAYGGCAAAGAACAATCTGAATACTCACAAAAAAGTCTGACAGGAAAACAGAGAACAGAACACAGGAAAAATGATAAAGGAGGAAGCAGGAGAGATTATCAGTGACAGTGGAGGAGGATGAATTTCCTGGAAGATGTGAGTTTTAAGGAGGGATTTGAATGAACAGACAGCTGCTGGAAAAGKGGTGGGAGACCTCGTGCAAACCCCACGAAATGATACCTGAGTGAGGAAAGCCAAGGAGAACACAAATAAAGAAAGATTTGGAAATAAAACCAGGCATGAAAATCAGTCTGGGAGCAGACAGCAGGCCATGACAAATGAGCTCCAATTCTGTGGGACTCAGCCCCTCTCCAATAAGGGATTGGCACGTTATCCCAAGGTTTCCTGCAGTCTGCCCCAAGAAAGGGGAGGGTTGAAATGCTGACACCAGTGGTTATAGTAATGAAGGGGTTTTGATGAACTCCCTTAGGCTCCTCAGTCAAAATAAGGCATTTTCCATGAATTTGGGGCACAAAGCTCACTCTGTGAGCCCACCTGAAGTAACTGACCCCAAATACTTTTGTGCAGGTGTGTTATCATTGCCATGAAAAAAAAATCACAACTCTTTGCACATTGGAACTGTTTCACACTGCTTCTAAAAGCCTCGGCTTAGGACTCCTTTGTAAATTTATTTTTTTTTTTTACTGATAAAGAAGATGTCTCTCTACAGCATCTGCACAGAGTCATCAGGGGTATCCAGCTGGATTGTAACATCCTGCTCAGATGAGCCGTAAAGATTTCAGTGGCCACTGCAAAACAGCATCTCCTTGGAGATATTTCAGATATTCCTACTTAGGAAGCTGTTAGAATTGCTCTGAGACAGAAATGCCCAGAATTTCAGCCAGAAGTGTTTGATCTCCTCCACTGAGCTGCATCCAAGTGCTCCAAAAGCAGGGAAGGGTTTGGTTGTGGAAGAAGTTGGCATTTTGGACACAAAATGGACACAGCACCATGAATTTATCTGAACAAGAAATGCCTACTGATAACACCAGACAAGAAAAGAGACATTTCTTTGGCTTCTTTGAGGCACAGTGACCAAATCATGGACACAGGTCCTGAAGGTTTCTTAAAAATCCAGTGGAGATCAATTCAAGCTCTTTTTCTCAGGTGCTGAATCCGTGGGATGGGTCTCAGCTTTTGGGCATTCATGAAAACTCACAGTTTTTTCCAGACATAATAATTCACACTGATTGCCTCCCATGTGGGCATTTTAAAACACTGAATGGAAATAGCCTTGCTCTCAGTTTGTAAGGGGAGAGTGAATTCAACCACCGTGAGAAATAGTGGAAGAATCCCAAATAAAAATGGAAGGATCCCAAATAAAGCTCCTGTCCTCTGCCCTCTATTCCTCACTTCTTCCCCAACATCTCTGAATTTTAAATTAYCCACACGCCTAAAAATCCAGGTTTTGTCCATCTCCCTCCTCCCAGCAGTGACAAACCTGTGTTTGTGTCCAGGTTTGGGAAGGCTAATTTTGCTAATCASAATCAATTCTCTCTCTCCACATCCYGARTGGGAAGATGGAARCAGCAAAACTGCCCAGGGAGGTGGGAGCAGGACGAGGCACTGACTCTAAAATCTTCCTGGGGAGCAGCTCCTGTGGGGTTTCTCAAAATAGATCTTTTCCGTGCACCAATCCCAAGTTTCTCCCTACACCTTTCCATATATTTAGCTCGTTAGAAAGGCCCTTTGCAGAGGTGCTAAAGCAGAAAGCCAGGATGGAATACTTCAGTCCTGGCAGATAAACGGCCAGGCTGAGCTCCCCAAACTTGTGGCCACTTCAAAGCCCTGCCGAAATTGTTTAATCAATGAGAGAGCTGCAAAGCCAGCTGTGTTCTTCTGTTTGTTCTTACATGCTAATCCAAGTTTACCAAAACTCAGGAATTTTGCATCTGGGTTGTTTGGATTGAGTCCCATCCCTCTGCTAACCTGTCCTTGGCCTCTCCTTCCGTCTCCGTGGCACTCTCCAGCCCTCTCATCACTGTCCCTCATGTTTTTTCTGTGCCAGGAGATCAATAATTGCTTTGTCATGCTTTAGGACAAAACCCTGCTGCTGCTCCTGGGTTCTTGTGCGAGCCCGTGTGGGTTTGGAGAGGGAGGAAAATGATAAAAAAGCGGTGTCTGAAAGCTCTCTGGGCCGATCCTTCATAAATCTCTGTCCTCTGCAGCTTCCTGCTCTGTTTTAGGCATGAAAACAATGAAGCGCTTTTAAGCTAGTTATTTGCAAAGCTGAAATTTATAAAAAAATGTCAGGATTTGGAGACCCAAAGTTTTTGGGTGTTGGAGATCCTTGTAGACATCACCTTTGTCCCCAAASCAGCACCAATCTTTGCTCTGCTTTGTCCTCTGCTTCTCTGCATTTTACCATTTCCTATTTGATTGGTGAGAGCCTGAACAGACACCAAGAACCACGAGAAGAAAAACAAAGCACAAATGGGTGTCAAGTAAACACGGCATGGGGGTCCAGCGTTGTTTGGGGTCAGTATTCCCCAAGAGTAATATTTGGGTGGCTGTGGGACAGGAAATAACCTTTGGGAGCCCATGACYTCCTTGCTGTCATGGAGAAAAACAACCTGGTAAAACCATTTGGTTTCTCCAAATTATTTGCCCCAACGAGGAGCTGAGGGCTCTGGTGAGGGCAGGGAACCTCTGCTCAGAGCCTTCARCAGAACTGTGATCACCAGTTTCAGCTTTTATCCCTTTTTTTCCATCCMTTTTCTACAGGACTAGCCTAGCAGAAAGCAGCTTTCTCTCTGAGTGTTTCACATTTTTCAAGTTGCAGTCGATTGTGTTTCTAAATCCCCTCAAGATCACGGMGCTGGCAGCTCAGGGTGCCTCGGCAGAGAGGATTCTTTGTCATAAAACTGCTGTTACTATTAATGTGTGAAAAAAACCTGATTTCATGGAGCTTTAGATCAGGATTGATCCCTCCCCTGTCCCACCTCATGTCCTGGCAGAGGGAAGGGAGCAGGGTGAGTTTGGCTCCTCTGGRGCATGGCCCTTTCTCAGGGGGCTCCATCTGAGAGGAAGGAAATTGAGATTCCACCCCAAATCCCAGCACATAGCTCTGAGGATTCCCACATCTTCCAAGGATTAAATCACCACATGAACAGCCTGAAGTGCCTCGAGGTCTTGAGTGGGGCACCCTTTTTTGGAAAGCTGTGTAGGAAGAGCTGCTAAGAGGTTAAAACCCTTTGCAGTTTGCCCCAAAGCCWTTCACAAAGGGATTTCAGGAGGAGGAAGGAGATTCTGCTCAGAGGTGGGGTGAAAAAAGGATCCAAACAACCTAAAACCAGCATGTCCTTGGCCTCACAACTGAGGTGGCTCAATAGTAGCGTGGGGTTTATAGGAATTTATTTAGGATTTTGACACTAGGCYGGCAATCTACACTGCTCATAGGGCAAATATTCCATCCCCTACCCCAAAAATTTGGGTCCCCTTCAGCAGGACTGCTGGTGATGGGAACAGCAGGAAGATCCATGCCCACCACACAGTGACTCCAAGCTTCATGAGGCTTCTAACACAAATCCCTTATTTTCTAAACAATTTTCAAGCTGGGGAATATTGAAATTACCAACAAGAAAGCAGAAGACAAAAGCACAGAAGAGCCTGGTGTTATTTTAACAACGCTCAAAACGCATCCCTGATTTAAAATCCACGTTTTTCAGTCAGGGATGAAATTTTCAGCATTTCTAGACCATTCTGAGGTGTTTTTTCCACCCAGAAGGGCAGGCTGGGGGTGTGCTGGACACCCCAGGATGGGGCGAAGGAAACGGCCGCAGCGGGATCACGCTCGTAATCCCGACGAGATAATCACAGATGTTGTGACCCACTTAAAAAAATGAGTTCATTTTCCACATATCCAATTTCAGTGGCTTTTTAGGACATTACCCCCCTGTAGGTTTATGGGCAAATGAGCGCTCAGCTTATTCTCCCATCATTTTCTGCACCAGTAATGCAATGCCATAGGAAGTGTGAAATTAGTCTGTAATCTTTAAGCCCCTTGTTTTCTGGGATATTTGCTTTGCTAATAACCCCAAACCCTYGCAGGGCTGCATTCCCTGAGAGCCAAAGCAGCACATGGAATTTTMTGTTACCTTGCCAGGCATAAACATGTGAGGGGAGGCAACAGCAGGGAATAACCCCCAACTTTTCACACCCCTAAAAATGGCTTTTGAGATCCATCATTCCTGTTTAGYCCATCTTTGGCGTGGGATGCAGCACCTGAGGGAAATGAGGGAATTCCAAAAGCAGGGAAAACGAAGGAATCAAGCGCAGAAGGAGCAAAAACATAGAAAAACCTGTTTTTTTCATCACGTTGTCCTTGTGGTTTTACTCTGTGGTCAAATGGTGCAAAATACCTGGGGATGATTCTCAGAAGATGCGACAGAGGGCAGGAAGCTTTGGAAACCTCTCCCCACCCCAAAACTCATTTTTCACCTCTGTCTCTGTCATTGTCACCAGGTGCCCCATCTAAAGTCAATCCCATGCAATGCTGAGGCTGATGGGGTAGCCTGGATTTCCTAATTTTACCTGTGCCTGTTTTGTTTTTTTTTTTTTCAACAAATACAATCGGCATGGAATTTTTTAATAAAAAAAGGAATCCCAAACRCTTACTGTAACTATTTTGATTCTGCCTCTAATACAGGCGAATTAAAAATGAAAGATTTGCTTGTTTGAGGGATTCTTTGCAGTGCTGGCTACTTCTTCCCCATGCATGGACGCAGCACAGATTTATGTGTTAATTCTGAAATTTTCTTTACACGGTGTTTCTGTTGCCCTTGTTAAAGAGAACATGCAGAAATTCCTTGTAATTACTCAGAAAACCCASTGATATTTGTTTTAATTGCACTCCTCCTCTTGGAGCTCCTTTCCATGCAATGTATTTTGGTGTGACAGAACTCTCTGTAAGAACAACTGAAAAAAAAAAATAAAGCTGTTTATTCCTAAATTAGCATTACCTTCTAMCAGGGAGAAGATGACCTTTTCTTGCATAAATGACACACCACTTCCAGCCAAAATACCAGTTAATTTCRATTTTGATCATAGTTGAGTAGAAATTTGGCCAACTTCTCTCTAGATAGAGACACCACCCCTGCTGATGTTGCTGCCCTTGGAAAATCCATCCTTTGGAAAGCCCATCCAGCTGTCAAKCACTTCCCAAAAAAGCCACTGCCACGTGAGGGCAGGCAGGAAGTTCCTCCCAGATTTTTTTTTTTTTAAAAGGCAAATTGAACAGTCTAGCTGAGCTAACAGAGTAGCAAAGATTTTAAAAATCTATTTTTAAGCTGGACAAACTCAAGTATCCTGTTTCCAAATGATTCCAGTTCACCAATTACTCGGCTTTGAGCAGTCCCAAACCAAACCAGYTCTGGCACAGCAAAGTTTATACTTTTAAATGTTCCAGTCTTTGCCTTGGATTTAGAAGGGCTTTGCACCTCTCAGGACTTGGCTCCCGGGTATCAAAGGAAGAGAGATGAAAGGCACTCAGTGCTGATCACAGAATCACAGGATTATTGAGGTTGGAAAACACCTCCAAGATCAGCAAGCSCAACCTTTGGCCTGACACCCCCATGCCCGTTAAACCACACTGGGAAGTGCCACATCCACGCATTTTTTGGGCACATCCAAGGATGGTGAMTCCACCACTTCCCTGGGGAATGCTCCATTCAGCCCAAAGAACAGTGACTGACTGAACTGCCAGATGGCAGAAAGGATTAAGGGAAAAAAAAAAAGATTTTTTAAATTTTATTTTTTAATTTCACATCGCATTTCACTTCTTCACGTATCATTAAAAACTCCCTAAWTGAAGCACTTTCCTTTTCAAAATGGCCCTTTCTGGAAGCATTTGCTTACACCAGCAAAGCCCTTCCAGAAGAACCTGCTCAACCTCGCAGCCAACGCTTCGCTCCCGTTCTTTCCAACCCAAACCACCAGGCTGGCCATTGCTTCCCACTTCTCCCCAAACCACTTTCAGCAGGAAAAACACACACAAACACGGGGCCAGAGAGCTTTCCCAGCCCTGCCTGTGGGTGGTAAGGAGGGCCCAGCCCAGCCCAGCCTTTCCGTGCGAGGCGACGGCTCCGCTCGGGAACGCGAATCCGCAGGGCTGTGGCAGGTCCTGCTTTTTCCAAAGCGCTCTCCCCAGCTGCAGCGCATTACTTGTGGCAACTTTTCTTGGATCTTAAATGGGTTTTGAAGCCATGCTGTCAGCTGCCTTCATGTCACCCCGCTCTATGATGATTGAATCTCCTGTTCCTTTTATAGAGTTGTTCTCTCCTAATAAAACACCGAGCGCCGCTCGGGCCGGCGGCTCTGCGGCGCGATAACCTCCTGCTCCGCTCCCCGCTCGGCTACACCGCTCCTGGGATCCTCCAGAGCCTCCATCCAGCCCCAGCAACTCGCCCTGTTTATACAAAATCCTGACCCCACCCCCATTTCCAGTTATTTTAAGAGCTYGTGCTTCGGAACTGGGCAATATTCCTGAACACATGAAAGGACGCACGGAGCACAAACAGCCGTAAATGAATATCTGCAGCCGCCTACAAAGGTGATACCTTCAAGCTGTTTGTCAGGGCAAAGCAGCAAAAAAAAAAGCTGTTACTTGTCAACTTTGGGATAAGATGCATTGCAAAACAATGTTCATTTTCCCTGGCAAACGCCAAACCGCGTTTTATAGGTGTGAACTATTTCCAAACTTCAAAACTGCACCGTAAATGAACTGTGAACGGGTAGAAAAACACTCCGGGTGCAGCAGCAAAGAAGCAAACGGCTTCAAATGCACAGAATTAAAATAATCACAGTTTATTTTTAATACGTTTAAAGACTGAAAATATTTTCACCTTCCATCCTACTGCATTTGAACGGGATCCATCAACAAGAGCTTATAAATCTGTTATTCTTAATGGGTTTCATGCCAATGTTGTGTTTAAAGTCATGAGACTAAAAGAAAAACTACATTCCTGGGGCATAATGCTGCACGGCGAAACAGAAATGCCTCGCTGAAATCTAACTTGACAACATTTGTTGTTGGGATTTCCAGGACTTTCATCAAGGATGTTTCTCAAAGAATCCTGTCTCTCAGAAATTGTTTTTGTCGTGGTAACAGACTCGACTATTAATGAGAAAACAGTAAGAAGCTTTAGTGTCCTAATGGATACTAAATGACCTGGAGGATCTGAAACACTTATGTGCAGAAAAAAATACATATGTGCAATTCCTCGGGCTCGGGAGATTTGTTAGGTGGGATGCACTGCACTGAAGGAGGGAGTGAAATACATGTGGGAAAACAACAGAGTTTTACACAAAAACAATCCCATTAACCTCGCATGTTAAAAAAAAAAAAAAATCATATCCGGCCTAATGCGACTTTCACAAATCAGGAGAAATCAGGTCATGATAGCAGAGAAATATGCAGCGCCTCGAAGCCTCCGAATGTCCTCAAGACAGTGAGGCTACGAGCAAACCCTGACATTTGACACAGATACAGCTGTTTAAAATATGTCTTCATCACACTCAGATGGAGATAGAGACGGAATAGAATTCCTCCAGAATAAACCCAAAGGTTAAAAAAAACTAATCTAAAACCAGATGCTGCAGAACGTGCAAAAATGAAGATGCAAATTTAATTTTGCAGACCTGGAGGGAAATCCCTGCCGGCGTTCACRCTCGGTCCACCTTTACAGAGGAGCCCACAACAGTTCCTCAAAATCAACAGCAATAAATATTTTGAAGGAGGAAAACTCTGTAAAGTCTATTCATTTTATGTTCTGAAATGGTGCAAAAATGTTACCTACTCCCTGTGCAGTTATTAGTCTCCGTAATGTAACATAACAGATACTTTCTAAATCCTTTTAGACCTTCTCCCCCTCGCTGGAAAGATCATCATTTTTTTTTTTTTTTTAAATTTTTTTTTATTTCAAAGTGGATTTAATAAAGAAAAGGAGCGCTGTTAAAGTAATACGTGAGGCTTTGACATTAAGCAGCGCAACCCTGCCGAGTCGGCAAGAACAGGGTCTCTAATCTCCAGTGATTTATAGAGGGCTCTTCCTTCATCTCTGCACTCAGGGAGGGCCAAAAAGTTTAGAGACAGCCTGGCGTCCCCCGTGCTGCACACCGCCAGCTCCTGCTGGCCGCGCTGCCGGCACGGCCCTTTAACCACTTCGCTGCCGCCCATTAAACGGCCCCSTATTTATTTGTATTTATAGAACAAAGTGATCTCAGAGTTAAGTCATGCCCACGGAGGTAAATGTTTATGTCTGTCATCAGAAATTTATAAGCAGAGGGGGAGAAGCTAATAGGCGGAGAGGGAAGAGGGAAAGCGTGGAGCGTTTGATGCTCCTCTGAGTAAGCTCGGAAAAGCTCCGAGTAGAAACACATCTTAATTAAAAACTTGCAAATATATACAGTTAATTTTAAAGCTAAATAACTGAATTACAGACACCAGACAGCCTATAACCAGCTGAGGGGGAATGTTTGCCTTATACTGGCTGAACGCTACACAAAAGTTCAAAGAGAATGTTTCCAAACACAAATGCAAGAAGCTATTAAGCTCTTGTCACAAGACAGAAATATCTCATTTGAATGGATTTYGAATCCATCATTTTTTAGGGAAATGACCAGTTCCTTCTGCACTGTAAAACCRCAGAAGCCTCTGCTGCTCATCCAAAGAACCAAACGCTGGTCTAACATGAATGCAAATGCTGGGAGATTTTCATTACCACCAGCAATTCCATCAGGTCAAGAGGATCAGATGTGCAAAAAAATAAAATTTCAGGCATTGGAGAAGTCATGGCTTGGGCACTCGGGCACCTTTCCCTGCAAAGGTGACCCTTCGGAGCTCACAGCTCATGCTCTTTCTTTTGGGGTTGATCTCCATGTCTGTATCTCTTTGAGCTCTCCTCTCTCCCAGAATCTCAGCAATCCCAGCACAGCAGGATTCCATATAAAAACACAAAAACCAAACTAAAATTCACCACAACGTTGACAGGTTTTGATGTTCCCATTTGCAGGAACAGAGAAGCCACATGTGTAGAACCATGCTGCCCTTTTCCACACCCATGGAGGTGACAGTGGCATCTTTCAGCTGCCTCTGCTTGCACTAAAACTTTCTGGCCAGATCAAACTGCCCTTGAAAACTGAATCCTGCACAAACATGTGCTGGATGTTTTATTTATTAATTTTTTTTAATATTCATGTAAAATTACCCTAAAAGGTTGGAGAACTGAAATATCGACATCCTAATTCAACATTCATTAACCAGCATCTTGCAGCCTATACAATATATTGGCATCCAAGATGCATTATTTGAAWGTTTGCTGAATTTTCCTTTGAGTGAGTGAGCTCATTCCTTACCCCTCCTCTTGCCAGGGAGGCTGAAATTCCTCTGTAGAGCTGTCTCTGGGACAACCTTGGGGAATGAAATTATTCCTGTACGGATGCTCTGCTCACAGGGAGCTTTTCCTGCGTTTCCAGCTYAGATTCCAGATAATCCCAGGAGGTTCCTTTATCACCGAGGTTTTCTGCAGTTTCTGCTTCACAACTCTGCGTGTTTTGATGTTCCCATTTTGATGTTCCCATTCCCATTCTGTATCTTTGGTGTATCCGTGGATGCTKCAGTGGGGCTGTTCAAGGGTGTGTGAGAACACCCAGAATGTTCCAGAACACACTCCACGATGCTGCTTTTCTTCCAATTTAGGAAAAAAACAGCAATCTGAGCCTGCTGGGTGCAATCAGCTCTTCTCATTTGTGTATGAGAGGGGTTTAAAGCTTTGGTGAAGATTTGTTTTTGCACAAGGAATGGTTTAGGAGCATCCCCCACCCTCTGGAACAGTGTTAATTGAGAATTTATTTGAAGGTGCTTCTGCAGACAGCACAGGGCAGCCACAGGCTGAGAAAAGGAAAACCCTAAGAAGGCTGAGAATGATGGAAAAGAAAAACCCTAAGGAAAGGAAACCCCCATGGGGCCAAGGGGAAGGGGATGGGTTCGAGCTGTGCCCCACACCACCTGCACACAGGGGAAAGCTCTTCCTTCTCCTCCTGCAGCAAATTCCAGGCAGGGAAGGGTGCAGGAGCTGCCCGTGGATGCTGCCCTTTCCCTGCCATCCCCAGGCACCAGCCAGTGCCTACAAAAGGAGTGGAAACTTGGCAGCCCGGGAGCGGGGAGAGCAGGCAGTGCTCCCGCTCCGCAATTGCATGGGAATTGCACACAGAGGTACTGGGGTGCCAGGGGAATGGGATGGCTGCTCCATGGACCCTCCCAGCTCCAATCCCAACAGCTGGGCAGGGATGAGCCCCAGGGACTGGGCAATCTGCCCCACAGGAGCAGGGTCACAGCCTTTCCTCACCSTGCCCAAATTCCCTGTGATGGGCAGGGTCATGCAGGCACCCACGGCCAGGTTCAGGCTTTCCTTAAGCTCAGAAATTTAGAGCTAAAAATTCTCCCAAAAATGCAATTTCAGATGCCTTAATCGTTTAACACTTCTGCTCCCGGAGGGTGTCTGGGGAGGAGAATCTGGAATGGGAATTTCAGGTGTGGAGCAGACAGGAGATGATGACATTTTGATTTCCCTGCAAGCAGAGCAGGGAACGGAGCCTTCCAGGGGCAGAGCTGACCTGGGATGAGCTGATGGAGCTGTAAACAAATCTTATCAGGGCCCCACAATTATCTGCTCTAAGCAGGGGTGTAAATCATTGGGATCCCAATTTGCACCTCAGCCAAGCCAGCTCACCCCACATCCCTCAAACAGCCTYGGATCTCAGCTGGGGATGGATGTCTGTGCTAAATATAACAGCAAAAAATTAAAAATAATTAAAGCAGTGGGAAAGGAATTTCCTAAGATACTTCTTAGGGGGTCCCAGTGAACAGCCCATGAGGTTTTGATCATGACACACCTTCCAGCTCCATTCTCWAAGTAGTTTTTACTGGCCAGCAGTGAAGGGACAGGGTCCCACATGAAACACACTTTTATTCCCAGACACAACCCGGGAAGCCACAACTTCCCTCGAGGCTCCTGAAGCAGCAATAATCTTGTTTTCTTTGCACAGCTCCTGGCACATGTGAACCCAGTGTGCAGCTGGTGCCTAAAGACACTACTCCAAAATAAATCTGAAATGCAAATAACTTATTTAAACTATAATACAATCACATTTCTTTTTATAGCAATCATAAATCTCCTTCTTTATTATAATCACATCTTATCACATACAAAGTAATTTAATACAAGACCTACCTTCCTACATATTATTGCATTAAGGAAAGCAAACTTTTTTCAGCATTATTTATTTCCAGGAGAATCTGCAGGAGGCACTCTGGCTCTGGAAGGCCTAACTTATATTTTAGAAGAAATTCTTCAGCCTCCGTTAGGTGAGAGTTTTTAAAGAAGCTTTGGTTAGAACTTTTTGTGAGAAAGTTGCTGAACACCCAGAGATGAAACATGGGAGATGCCCTGAAACCACACGAAGGGTGGAAACAGACTCCACAATTTAACTCAGATGAAATTTTAGTAAAATTTCCCAAAATGGCTCTGAGCAGGCTGCAAAGCAGAGCAGCTCCAAGCCAAAGGGAGGTGAAAGGAAAGAGAACTCTGCAGAATTGTTGCTCTCCATAAATAATCACCATGAGGAGAGTGAGCACTGCAGGGCTGAGATTGCAGCTCCTCTCCTGGAGCTGTTTGCTCTCATCCTCCAGAGGGGAGGTGATGAGGAGAGAGGGAGGGAGGGAGATGAGGAGAGAGGGGAGGTGATGAGGAGAGAGGGGAGGCGAAGAGGAGAGAGGGAGGGCAATGCAGGAGAGAGGGAGGGTGATGAGGAGAGAGGGAAGGCGATCAGGAGAGAGGGGAGGTGATGCAGGAGAGAGGGAGAGTGATGAGGAGAGAGGGGAGGGCAATACAGAGAGAGGGAAGGCAATGCAGGAGGGAGGGGAGGCGATCAGAAGACAGGGAAGGTGATGAAGGAGAGAGGAGGTGATGAGGAGAGAGGGGAGGTGAAGAGGAGAGAGGGGAGGAAATGCAGGAGAGAGGGAAGGAAATGCAAGAGAGGGGGAGGTGATGCAGGAGAGAGGGAGGGCGATGAGGAGAGACAGAAGGATGAGGAGAGAGGGGAGGCGATCAGGAGAGACCGGAGGTGATGCAGGAGAGAGGGAGGGAGATGCAGGAGAGAAGGGAGGGGATGCTGGAGAGAGGGAGAGCGATGAGGAGAGAGGGGAGTGTGATACAGAGAGAGGGAAGGCAATGCAGAGGGAGGGCGATGCAGGAGAGAGGGAAGGTGATTCAGGAGAGAGAGGAGGTGATGAGGAGAGAGGGGAGGAGATGCTGGAGAGAGAAGGCGATGAGGAGAGAGGGAAGGCATGAGAGAGGGAGGGAGATGCGAAGAGAGGGAGGGAGATGCAGAAAAGAGAGGAGGTGATGCAGGAGAGAGGGAAGGCGGTGAGAAGAGAGGGAGGGCAATGCAGGAGAGAGGGAGGGAGATGCAGAGAGAGGGAGGAGATGAGGAGAGAGGGGAGGCGATCAGGAGAGAGGGGAGGTGATGAGGAGAGAGAGGAGGTGATGAGGAGAGAGGGGAGGCAATGCTGGAGAGAAGGGAGGAGATGCTGGAGAGAGAAGGCAATGCAGGAGAGAGGGAGGGCGATGAGGAGAGAAGGAAGGAGATGAGGAGAGAGGGGAGGCAATGCAGAGAGAGGGAAGACGATGCAGGAGGGAGAGAAGGTGATGAGGAGAGAGAGAGGGAGATGCGGAGGGAGGGCGATGAGGAGAGAGGGAAGGCAATGTAGGAGAGAGGGAGGGCGATGCAGAGAGAGGGGAGGCGATGCAGAGAGAGGGGAGGCGATGCAGAAAAGAGAGGAGGTGATGCAGAGAGAGGGAAGACGATGAGGACAGAGGGAGGGCAATGCAGAGGGAGGGCGATGATGAGAGAGGGAAGGCGATGCAGGAGCCCCGAGCAGAGCTGCCAGCAGCCTCCAGCCAAGCCAAGCACTGGGAAAGCTCAGCCCTCCCTGCCGCAGCCATGCAGGCTCCCAGGGGTGGCCAAGGCTGCCTTGTGGGCGCCTGCCCCGCTCTGCCTTGCACAACAGGACATCCCAGCAGCCCCCAGCCTCTGTGGCACCACGGGTTAGCTGGCCATTAGGAACATACTTCGCAAGCCACATAATAAACACTTTATCCCGCTTACTAAAACAAGCCCGGAGGCAAAACGAGTGTAAACACAGGCACGGAACTACTGATATGTGGACAAATACTTGACAAAGTGAGGACCAAAATTTGCCAAGCGTCATTCTGAAAAGCCCGTGGCTTTCTAAAACAAGCTTTGCTTTTTCTCTTTGGTTTACCAAAGATTGTGTGCAGCAGCCAATGCAGTATYGAAGCCTAAACCTCAAGTCCCTGCAATCTCCTACCCATCAAAACATTTCCCATGGTTTTATTAGCACCAGCAATGAAGTCAATGGGAGAAGGATCTGGCCAAAGCCAAAACAAAAAAACCTCACATGCCATATTTTGCACAGAAGGAGTAAAAGAATTGTGAGAAAGACGGCATCACCTAGCAGGGAACCRCAGATGTAATATTATATATTACCAGTTCCATCCCCTGGGAAAGGCTGATAAAAATAGATTAAAAATAAAAGAAAAGCAAGAGAATAAACAATCCCACCCTCCCTGTTGCCAAGAAAACCAACATGAGCAGATAAATACACTGAAACTCAGGGTGTCTGCAGCAAGTTCCAAGGAGAGAGATTTAATACAGGTTGGAAAACCAGCTGGTGATCTGTCAGCAAAATCCCAGCACTTTTCYCCTCAAAATCAGTGTGGAGCTGAAWAAAGGATGGAGATTCTCCTCCACACCCKCCTACTGTTGGTGATGGATTTGTAGAAGCATTTTTTGTGTGCCACACAAAGTTCTAGTTGGGCTTTGGCCATTCTCATTTTCTCCCTCCTCATCCTGAGATGAGCTGAACCCTCCTCATTTTCTCCATCCTCATCCTGAGATGAACTGAACCCTCCTCATTTTCTCCTTCCTCATCCTCCATCCTCATCCTGAGATGAGCTGAAGCAGCACAAGATTTGCTTTCCTTTGTAACCCCTCAAGAGTTTGGAGATGGAATTCCTGCCTGTGAATGGGATGTGTATTTTATCAACACACATCACACACTTATATAAAAATGATTCAAACAATGGGAATCAGGAATTCTCCAGCTGAAATTCCTCAGGATCCAAGGAAGCTGAAGGCTGTCTAAGCCCCTGCTAAAATGCAGTGGAACAGCTGTGGACTGTGATGCTGCAGAAAGTTTGAATTTTCAGCACAGTTTGCAGCCCGGCTTCTCCTGGCGATCCCAGAGCTCCCGTGTTTACAGAGCCCAYGGCCAGGAGCTGCCTGACAGAGCTTAAACTTGTCTAATTACAGCTTAGCAGTCATAAGCAGAGATCCAAAGCATAAAATCCAACATTTTGGTCAGCTACAGAGTGGAGCCTCCTCCAGTAACTCCTGACTGTCACACACGGTGCCACTGGAGCAGACCAATGTCACCAGCAGTACGCTCTGAAATACCAACTTGTCATCCCAAAAATTTATTTACAAACTCAGCTGCAGAGTTTAYTCATGGCTAGAAGTGCTCTGAACTTCTCAACAGCCAAGCTGGGCAAAATGGTGGAAGATTTCCTTTTGAATTTGTAAGGAGTTTAGAGGCTGCTGGGTTTAGGAATCAGCATTTCTTCACGAGAAGGAGATGAGAGGCTGCCTGAGGACATTGTTTATTAAAGCCTTTTGTTCAATTTACAAATTGAAACAAATAAATTGTGGAGCCATTTGCAGCTATGGAAAAAAAAAAAAAAAACAAAAAACCAAAACGTGTTTACAAAGTGGAATAAAATACAGACTAAATACATTTGGATTATAGTGGATCAAAACATAGGAGGTTGTAACAGCATAAAGGGCGGCCGGCACTGCGAGGACAGRAGGAAAGGCGCCACTGACTCATGGGTTTAGAACAATCTGGTCACTTGAAAAGCTTTGCAGGGTTTTACTCTCACAGTCCTAAACATGAACAAATCTCAGAGTGAGCAGCCCTTGAGATCAAAGACACCTCAGGCACACCCACYTGCTCTCAGGAGCTTCCTAGGGTCAGAAAGCTTCCTGGGTCCCTGCTAATATCCCACTGGAATATTTCTTGATGCTTTGCTTGGGTTTTTGTCCASCTTCCCTCATTTGGTCTCACATGTGAACTCCAAGTGTGCTCAGAAATTGCAATTCCATCTCCCCTCTCCCTCCCTCACACAGCACTGCTCTCTGCAGGGACATTGCCTCACCTGGAATGTCTGACACGGTGAGGATTATTCCAGATTATTCTGTACTTTAACCCTGATGGTTTTGGGCAAATCTATTCTGGATGTTGGATAAATAATTCTGACTGCCAATATAAGGGAGAATGCCTGCCCTGGGAGGGTGGGGAGCCCTGGCACAGGGTGCCCARAGCAGCTGGGGCTGTCCCTGGATCCCTGGCAGTGCCCAAGGCCAGGCTGGAGCACCCTGGGACAGTGGAAGGTCCCYCCCTGTCCCTTTTCCCATCCCAAACCATTCTGGGGTCCTGTGATCCAGCAGGGAGTAAAGAGAATTGGATCAGAAATAAACCTCAACAAGCCCAACCAAAGCAGGGGAATCAGAWCAGAGGGAAGAAATGCTGTTCCTGTGAGCTCTCAGAAACTTTTGGAAACAACAATTTCCTACAATATCTCAATTAACAGCACGATGACAGGATCAAGCCCTGTCCGTAACGCTGATGGGAATTTCCAATAGAGGATATCCATCACCATCAAAAGCAGGAACAGAATTAATCAGCCAAATTGTTCTCCAGWTTACAAACTCCATGAGAAGGAAAAGAGCCATTAGTGCCAGTGGAATACCATGACTAAGGATCTCTCAGCAGCACAGAAGTATTTTCTTAACATCAGTAAAGTATGTTAACTAATATTATATTTAGTTAGCTGAACTCCTCRGGGGATTAAAGGCCCACTGTGCCTAACAAAACTTTGTCTTGAAACAGCSTAGCAAATGTTATTTTAGCACAGAGTATTTGATAGCTAATCGTGCTATAAACCTATAAAATAAAGTTGTGTTTATTGGTACAATTAATCCCTCCATAGCCCACAGGGCTACGAAAGAAAATGGGSGGATATGGTGAGAAAGGAGGGATTGTCAGGAGTGGGGAAGGACCAGGATTCCAGCAGTGGATGTGATTTCAGGGAACTATTTTGTTATTATTCCAGTTGTAATCAAGAGCACCATCTCCATCTGGGAGTGCCTGAGAGAGAAAAAAGGTGATTTTTAAAAAAAAATTCTCCCCCAGCCACAGCTAAATGTGTCCCTGGTCAGCAGAACATTCCCACCCCATTCCAACCCTAAAATAATGCAAATCACAATTCTTCCCCACTGCCTGAATTTGTTCAAAGCTTTTCCAACTAGGAACAATCTCGGGTAAAGCAGGAGAGAAAAATCCACTCTGTGATTGAAGAACCCAGAGAGCACATTAATTGTGGTTAATAGGTGAATCAAATTTGGAATGTAAACAACACCAACACTCAGATTTCTATGCAAGAACTTCCTATTTTCATTTTTACAGCTTTGGCATTAATAACCAGCAATTGCTTACAGTTGCCAAAGGCTTCTCCTGCATTTCCAGCAGAGGTTACTGGACATTAATGGGGAGCAAATGTTTCAAAGCCAGAATGGGCAGTGACTTCATGGTGAATAAAATAAATCATGTACCTGAGGACAACGAGGAGAAAACTGCAAGTTTGGATAAATAAAATACAATTTTAAACCATTTGGAACTATATAATGTAGGGCTCAGTGAGGGAGGATGGTCAGAAGGTGTCTGTGAATCCCTTCAGGATGCCCTTGGGATGGACATTTTATGCACAAACAGCTCTAAATCATGAATTGATTTATGCACTGATCCTAAGAACCCAGAATCACCTTTGGGGTCATGATCTGTTCCCAAAACCCAAAGGAATTCAGCCCACAGAGCCCTGGTTGGTTCTCCTAAAGCCACACAGCAGAGGCTGACAGCACAGACCCCAGGACAGGGCAGAGCTTTGTGTCCTCCCGTGATTTTTCCAGGAAAAAAAAACCCTCTTCCATAGATTTTCCAACAAAATCACTTGCATTTTTAAGGGTGATTAACCACATATTCTGTCATCTGTAAGAAATGCCTATGGYTGCAATGAGAAAAGGGAGAAATCARTGATAAACAGCACAGGGGGTGTGTGCATTCCTTACCTTAAATTAAAAACTGGATTAAATACAGGAGAGCTCTGCTAACCCCRYCTCTGTGGGATTTAGGATCAAAATKACTATTCTGAATGATCTGAATGATCAGAATGATTTAGGATCAAAATGACAACATGGCACAGGTACCTGATGGCTCCAGCCCAACCAAAAGCTTCAGAGATTTTATTAAAACAGACCGAAAATCAGTAAAAAACCCCACTATGAAATGGGAGGAGGAACCACAGGTGGCACAAAAAGCACCCAGAGTTGCAAAAAGCATGAGGTAAGAGTGAGACAGGCATGGTGATTAGCCTGGCAAGGGACAATTAAGACATTAAAAATTAATGGAAATTAAGACATTTCAGCATCCTCACGAAGTTGTTAGACTGGCCATGGGCTCAGGTTAACATTTGTAAAGGAAAAACTCTTGGGTTCAGCTGGGATTAGAYAAAATTTGTGTGAGGTTCTGTGTAAGCAAGCAGGGGACAAAAGCTCTCCTCCTAAATTTGAATATTTGTATTATTATCACAAGAAATCAAAATTACAAACAGCATTTCCATCACACCTCCTCAGTGCTGTTGGTGGTATCAGTCTGTGGATAAAGTCAGTTAGAAACAAGTACAAGCAGGAAAAATTGATAGATGGCAATTTTTGTAAAAGAAATCATCRTTTGATGGAGTTGTTGCATGAATTCAAAAGCTAAAAAATAAACTCTYGGGATGGAAATAAACACAGCGCTTTCAATGAAGCTAATAACATGAAAGTAATGAGTTTGGAAAACAGATGTGGGAAAAGGCTACGAGGGGAGGCTCCAATGCACTCCATGCAATCTGGGAAGGAATGATAAAAAAATTTACAAGCTGTTTTGAGTCCTGAACAAAAGGGGTAATCAAGGCAGGCTGGGCTGGGAGCGGGACGGGCACAGCAGAGACAAAGCAGAACCCTCGCCCTCCTGCACTGTGTGCCCAGGCTGTCCTGGGCTCTGGARCTCCAATTCCTGCCTGATCCCTGGGTTTGTAGCCCAGAACTCACAGCCCTCACTGTAAAGCCTTGCCACCCTCTTTTTTCCCCTTGTTTGTCTGATATTTGACTTTTTGCTGGGGTAGGAACAGCCAAYGGGGCAGGAGGGGAAACGGTGAGAAAACCAAAAACCAACCCAAAACACACAGCAACAGCCTAAAGAAAGACACCTCTCTGCCAGAAAAAGCACCCACAGAGATGATTTCCAGGCTGCCCAGTGGCCTCTCCTGTTAATGATGATTTATGGGAACATCTCAGYGAGAGAGCCGCCGGTTCACGGAGGACGTTCCTCCGCACAGAGCCGTTCTCAAAATGGCACTGTGAGAAAACTCCCCTCTGCAGTTGTTTGACTTGTGCCTCYGAAAAAGCTTTCAAATTGGGACTGCTAAAGTTCAGCCAGCATCTAATTTTAACCGTGAGTTCCAGGAGAGAGTAAAGCTGGTGGGAAGATTACAGAGTTCCTTGAAGCTCTGACCTACAACAGGAAGAGAGTTGTCAGCCTTCATGTCTCTCACTCTAAATCCCAGGGGAAACAACACTGGCAGAATGTTTTATAACACGTTCCCACTGTAAAATTTTGTATTTGAGAAATATGATGCTTGCTCACTCCTTCTCCCAGACCTTTTGGTGTGTCAGTAAAAACAGATGACCTTAAATGAGTAATTTTAGTTTTGCCTTTACGCCGCAGTTCGGGTACTCAGGGTTCACAGGGCTCTGTTTACAAAATCTGAGAGAACTGATACTACACCAGAGCGACTCAGGAACCCACACCTTTAAAATATTAGCCAGGAGCTGGCAGCTTGTAGCAGTGTAATAAAGCCTTTTCTCTGCCTTCTCAGGTTAACTCCATAACTCAAGAAATACCCCCACGGAAGGCTGCAATCTGGGATTTTCATAAAGAAGGCTGAAAGCCTTCTGTCAAGGGGCCAAAAAGCAGCATCTGCAAAAGAGCTCAGGAAGGAGAAATTAAAAATAAAATAATTGGATTATGATCTCTCAGCTAATGAAATCAGATCCACTGGTTTGCTGCGAGTCAGGGGTTTTAGGCAATGCCCAGTGGTACAAGTCTGGATCCTCCCTGCTGCTCCAGCTGCCCAAAATTTCACCATTCCAGGTGTTGCCCAACATCAGGAAGYGAAGCAGGAATACAGCAAAGAAAGGGAATACATCTCCATTCTGATGGGAACGGAGGTGTGGCGACAAATAACCAGGAACTGGGCAGGATATCAATTACAAATACGGGAAAACTGTTATTCCAGGAGCACACGGACAGCTGAAAGAACCCAGTCACCCTGGATCAGKTTAAAAAACAGTTTTTCCCTGCTCCTTCCCATTCCTCAGCTTTTCAATCCCTGGGAGTGATGCCCTGAGAGCTGAAGCCCAAGGAGGGGAAGCAGAAAAACCCACATTCCCTGGCTCTGGGCACTCAGAATTGGGGGCAGCTCCTGAACTTTCTCTTCTCCTCCATTCCTGCAGATAATGAAACCCAGAAACACCATTCTGGCACACACACTCACGTTATCTGCTGCTGACCCTCAGCTGAGACGTCTCTCAGTCAGGGATGATGATTTTTGCGCTCATGAATAATTAGTTTTGCTGGTTTTAAGGAAAAAAAAAAGCAGTGTATCTTTTAATCAGAATCTAAATGAAAAAATGCTAAAAGCTATTCCCCCAACATCTGCCAGGCGAGCATAGATTTAGAAATAAAAATCAAGAGGTATAGACTCATCTCAGGGAATTATGTGTTCAAATCCTCATTTATGGAGATGAGAATGGAAGTGTTAACGTTGGGAGTCTTCTGCTGCATTAGGGGGGCTTAACGAGGCCCTGTCTGAAACCAAGAATGAGCTGAAGTTCCTCTCTCATATCCAGACACTGAATTTGGTGTGTAATTACTCAGTTCTGAGGAACAGCAATTTATGAGRTTTTCCCATCAAATGGATGAGTTGTTAATGGCAAACACTTTAAAAATACCCAGGGTCATTTCCAAGAAAAGGCAGGAGTTACTGGTGACCCAAGCACTGGATGGAACCACGCATTTTATACCCCTCATTTCTCTGTAARAATGTTTTTGAGGTGAGCTTAGTGGCTGTGAAAAGCAGATTTTTTAAACCAGGGGATTGATTTCTAAGGGTAAAAGAGAGGTTGGAGGGCCCTGCAAACAGGGTGTACAAATGGTCAGCATTTACTTGTCCAGTGAAATGAAACACAGCCAGAGAACAGCTCTCAAAAAGGAGTGACTGGAGAGAAATTGTGTTCCTTTTTCATTTAACACAAAATATAACATTGTAGCATTATGGAAAAATAAAGTTCCTCTGTTGTACTGACAGAGAAAAAGCGGCAAATTCTCCTGAACACAGAGGTGGCTGCCAGGGAAAAAAGGGCAACAGAAATCCTGAAGAAGGACATGGTGTGCTGGGTGAGCAGTGTGTCCCATTTTGACCCTCTCCTGTGTCCCCAGGAGTGGCAGAATTCACAATATCCTGAACTGAACAAACATCAGGCCTCCCCTACCTCTAATCCTAATCCTAAACCTACCCCTAYCCCTATTCCTAATCTTAACCTTACTCCTAACCCAACCCCTAACCCTTTCCTCCCCACTTTCCCCTGACGTTTTCCCTCATTCCTGTGATTACAAAAATCAGGAATCTATCCCGTGGAGGAAATGCTTTGGGATGAGAAGGAGAATTTGTAGGATTGTGTGGAGCAGTTGTGGCAGAGGATGAACCACACTGGGAGCAGCAGAGCAGGGGCACCCGCAGCCCCTCCACACCTTCCACCATCCCAGATTGTTCCAGTCTGGCCTTGGGCACTGCCAGGGATCCAGGAGCTCCTCTGGGCAGCTGTGACAGGGCCTCCCAGGGAACAATTCCTGTGTCCTATGAATCCACCCTCTCCCAGTCCACAGCCATCCCCTGTGCTGCCCCCTGAACGCGAATTTAGGGACGATGTCGCGGTGCCCGGCGCTCCTGGGATGAGCAGGAGCAGCAGGAGGGAGCCATGGCTGTGTTCCCAGCCCTGTTTTATTTCTCCATTTCTATTTCCATGGGTTCTGCTGCCCTGCCCGAGCCCCTTTTATTTCTCCATTTCTGTTTGCCTGAGCCCATTTTATTTCTCCATTTCTGTTTGCCTGAGCCCGTTTTATTTCCCCATTTCTGTTTCCACGGGCTCTGCTGCCATGTCTGAGCCCATTTTATTTCTCCATTTCTGTTTCCATGGGTTCTGCTGCCCTGCCTGAGCCCGTTTTATTTCTCCATTTCTATTTCCATGGGCTCTACTGCCCTGCCTGAGCCCGTTTTATTTCTCCATTTCTGTTTGCCTGAGCCCGTTTTATTTCTCCATTTCTATTTCCATGGGCTCTACTGCCCTGCCTGAGCCCGTTTTATTTCTCCATTTCTGTTTGTGTGAGCCCGTTTTATTTCTCCATTTCTGTTTCCATGGGTTCTGCTGCCCTTCCTGAGCCCGTTTTATTTCTCCATTTCTGTTTGCCTGAGCCCGTTTTTTTCTCCATTTTTGTTTCCATGGGTTCTGCTGCCCTGCCTGAGCCCGTTTTATTTCTCCATTTTCGTTTCCACGGGCTCTGCTGCCCTTCCCCAGCCCGTTTTATTTCTCCATTTCTGTTTCCATGGGTTCTGCTGCCTTGCCTGAGCCTGTTTTATTTCTCCATTTCTGTTTGCCTGAGCCCGTTTTTTTTCTCCACTTCTGTTTCCATGGGTTCTGCTGCC
>NW_026623608.1:551728-558934 GCF_030028575.1 Malurus melanocephalus
TCCATTTCTGTTTCCATGGGTTCTGCTGCCCTGCCTGAGCCCGTTTTATTTCTCCATTTCTGTTTCCATGGGTTCTGCTGCCTTGCCCCAGCCCATTTTATTTCTCCATTTCTGTTTCCATGGGTTCTGCTGCCCTGCCCGAGCCCATTTTATTTCTCCATTTCTGTTTCCATGGACTCTTCTGCCCAGCCCGAGCCCATTTTATTTCTCCATTTCTGTTTCCATGGATTCTGCTGCCCTGCCCGAGCCCGTTTTATTTCTCCATTTCTATTTCCATGGGTTTTGCTGCCCTGCCCGTGCTCGGGGTGCTGGCACCGGTGGCGCAGGCTCCGGGCTGCTCCGGGCGCCGCTCCCGCCGTACTGTGTGGTCAGGGAGCCGGGACTGGGGGGCCTGAACCGGGGCCAAGCCTTGCACTTCAGCTTCCTGACCTGGCAGCCATTCAGAGAGACCCTGCTAAGTGCTATTTCCTAAATACACCAGCTTTTCATAACAATCTTACCACATTGCTTTCCTTTACAAGCTCTCTTAAAAGAGAACTGGACTCCTTCTGGTTAATCTACACAGACTGCATTTGGAAGCCATCAGAAACTGAACTGTAAACAAAACGTTATTAATGTGTTGTAATCTGCCCTCAATGTTCCAGATGAAAAGAAAATGTTTTATAGTTTTGGAGTATACATTTTAATTGCCTTTTAAGAGTGCATATACTTTTAGTGCTCTCTGTTATAAAATTGCAGTATCTGTTTCTTGATAACTGTTGAATGATCTCAGCTATTTTTATTAGGTTTTCTCCCCCACTCTGGTCCYCTTCCTTAAGCTACCACCACGGGAAGGCTTTTCCAGACCGTTCCTGATACTAGGCTGGCAAAAAGTTCCACGTCTGAGATAAACTCCATTATAAACAACTCCTTTACGACATCCCCTYGCTGTAAAAACACTGAGATCTAGAAAATTAGTTCTTTAAATGAACTTGGGATCCAGTTACTTTCAGTAAAAATCTGAATTAAATAAGGGCTAAACTGAATTTCCCAGATTTGCAGCCTGCTTGGTTTGCTCTCGGTGTTGTGTTCCTGTCATGGCTTGGTTTGGGATGGGACAGGGGAATTCAGCACTGGATCTGTCACAGCTGTCCCCGGGGCTGGCAGAAAGCCTGGCAGTGTCCCAACCCCAGCCAAATGAAGGTGGGTTCATGGTGAGATCCTGCCCGAGCTCTGAGCCCCAAATTCCTCACCAAACAATTCCCCCTGGAAGTGGGAGCAGAGTTGAGGAGTTTTCATTGTGCTGGGCTGTCTCCCCTCAAAGCAGACGCTGCCTCGCACAATGAGGCCTTTCAGGASCTCTGGGATAACTGGGAAAGGGATCCCACAGGTACCTGGCAGCCTTTCCAGGGATCTCCTTCCCAGAAAAGTACGTGGTCAAATAAACACAAATCCGGGGTCATAAAACCAACCCTGGGGTTTGCTGTTCATTAAACTGCAGTTGCAGAAGGTGAAGGAAACCCTTAAAATCCTCCATTTCAGGGAGTATCAGACATCTGGACATCCCTGTTTGTGCTAGAAAAGAACAGTTCAGCTCTTCAGTTTTAGCTGTGCACTCCTAAAATCCCAAACCCCGCTCTCCTGGCATTTGATTCTCACACACCTCCACTATTAATTTCTTTCCAGGGTAATTAACTTTCTCAACATTGCCAACTTTACCTCCAGCTCCTCCTGTGGTGTCTCTAACACTTCCCTAATACCCTTCTGACTTGCAAGATACAATTACTTGATACAACACAGGCCAGGAACTGCATCCAGGGCCTGGAGAACAACCACTTTTCAATGTTTTCCTCTCGTACAATTAAAATATTTGAAGTGGCAAAGCCCCTCTCTCACTCTGGATCAGGATTCACATCGTGCCAGTGGACTGCACTTTATTGTCGCTCTTTTAAGTTCTTTTTATCTTCAAAATTATCAGCGCCTGTAATTTTTTCTCTTTTTTAATGTTGTTTTTAAAAACATTTTTCAGTATGCAGATGTGCTTGTGAAGATTAATGGACTGGGAACACTGAAATCTTGTATTAATCAGCTACAAGGGAAGGCAACTGCTGAGTAAAATTTTCCATAGCGCTGCACACAGGAGTTTATCCAGAGAGCTCCTTGTCTTGGAGGAGCTTTCTGCAAGTTCTGCACTGAGATCAGACAAAAGAGACTCTTCCTGAGCTGTCCCACAACATGAGAACCGTGGCCAGAGGTTATTGTGGTCCCTGCTTCAAAAACAGCAGATTTGTTCAGTGTGCCAGGTAATCCTGGGGCTCTCGGATGGAAACCATCCAGGGGCACAGAGCCACGAGAAACCCCAACCCCAAAACCCAGCAAAGTTCTGCTCAAAAGGACACTCCATCCCATAACCTGGCAGAGAGAGGCTCTGCCCAGAGGGGAACGGGGCTGGGGAAGGGGCTGGAGCACCACAAGAGGCTGAGGGAGCTGGGGAAGGGCCTCAGCCTGGGGAAAAGGAGGCTCAGGGGGACCTTCTCACTCTACAACACAATTAAAGGAGCGAGGTGGGGCTCATCTCCTCTCCCAGGGGACAAGAAAGAAGATCAGAGCCCTCAAGATGCACCAGGAGAGGTTTGGGTTGGATATTTGGGAAGATTCCTTCACTGGAAGGGTTGGAGAGCCCTCAAGCTGCACCAGGAGAGGTTTGGGTTGGATATTTGGGAAGATTCCTTCACTCTAAGGTTTGGAGAGCCCTCATACTGCAACAGAAAAGGTTTAGGTTGGATATTTGGGAAGATTCCTTCACTGGAAGGATTGGAGAGCCCTCAAGCTGCACCTGAAAAGGTCTAAGTTGGATATTTGGGAAGATTCCTTCACTGGAAGGGTTGGAGAGCCCTCAAGCTGCACCAGAAAAGGTTTAAGTTGGATATTTGGGAAGATTCCTTCACTGTAAGGATTGTCCAGCCCTGGCACAGCTGCAGTGGTGGGGTGCCCATCCCTGCAAGGATTTCAATGCCCTGTGGATGTGGCACTTGGGGACAYGGRTTAGTGGTGRGGAAGGCYTGGACTCCACAATCTTCAAGGTRTTTTCYRATTTAAATYRTTYTAKGGCTCTAAATGCTCTAAAYACAGATCCTATGGAGCTGAATTTGCTTTCTGYAGCAGGATGGTGGAAAGAACCCAACCCCAACGCAGGGACTGAGGGCAGCGTGCGTGCACACATTTCATTAACGGGCAGGTTAATTACACCAATTTCAGCCCTAATTGGATCAGTTCAAACCTGCTGCATCGGAAGCCTCTTGGCAGACACAAACATCACCATGATTACAAAAACAACTGGTTCCCCCAGTTACGTCATTCCAGCAATTAAATAATTCCTGCACACGTAAAGCAAGCCCCACCAAAGCCATTGGGGTCGTTTGGACTCATTTTCAGCACCAGTGCTGAAACCCCAGTGCCTACAAACCCCAACACCATTCCTCATGCGTGGATCCATTCCTGCTGGGTGAAAAACTCCACGGAATTTGCCAGWGTGACAGGAAAACAAGTTCTGGAAAAAGGAAAACCCATCGAAGCTTTCCAGAGCAGCTTTTGGTATAAATCTTTGAGGTTTGGAAAGTCGGATCCCAGTTTGAGGGATACCACCACCCTCGMTTTGAGCCTTTCTCAAAGCAAAACTTTCCTGCAGCAGCACAAAGCTCCAAAATAGTTTGGGATTTGCCCAAACCAGGCAGAGTTGGAGATCACACAAGAAAAGCTCGGTTTTACTGATCATGTTGAATAGTTTGTCGAGGCAGACTGCGGTGAATGATGAAGCTGCTGGCCTGTGATCAGTTCTCCTCTCACCAGCAGGTATTACTCAGGTCAAAGGAAATTATTAAATCAGCAGAAATTACTGTAAGGGATAAATGTCAGTAAACCTATTCTGATTAAAAAAAAATTTGTTTTTCACTTTTTAGCTTCCTAAATGAAACAGAAATTCTGTAACTCTTTAGAAAATTTAAGAACATAAATAATTTTTTTTTTTATAACTGACATTTTCTATTCAAAGCCCAGGGACCTTCACAGTCAGTATTTCTAAGGATTCCACTCTTGACAAGCTCCCTGCTAATTCTGATTGAACAGTTCCTATGGGCAGCAGGAGTCCTCAAGTGTTTCCTTCCAGAGAGAAACTGCAGTGCTTGATACAAAACGAAGAAATCCACAAAAATTACATTTAACTGCTCTCTGTAGCACAGAGTTTTATCTCTGGGGAGCCATCACACCTCTAACAGGAGATTTCATGTGAAGTTCTGGAAGTGCAATAATGTCCCACTTACCCATACATGGAATTCAGAGCAGAATGAAATCTCCCTTCCCCTACACACTGAATGTTCATCTGCTGAAAAAAGCAKATAAACTAAAACCCACTGCAGCTCCTAAAAGAGCACTGCTTGGGAAATAACCTTTGGAGCCACTGGAAAAACTCAAGAGTTCAATCAACTTTATTTGCAGTACAAAAGCAATTAGATTTTTCCCATCAGAAATCAGATGAAGTAGTAAATTAGGATTTGCCAGTGATGGGAATTCTTAACTTGTGGCATAAATAGAATTTCCTTATTATTATTTTCRGCTATGGCCATCTATCTAAACCTCCATTCCAAGCACAATTTGTGAGAAAAAAAGCTGTATGACAGAGTTATCGCAGATATCTACATTTAATTTGAGTTTTCCTTCTTCTTTTAAAGGAAAAGTTCCTTTAATGAAGCTTTCAACAACAAACAATCAATTCCCAAGAACCAACAGATTTGGCAGCTGTTCCATTCACCCAAGACTCCGACTGTGCTGAGAAATCTGATTTAAACAACTCCCAAACCATTTGCATCCCTGCTACCCTCAGAAGGCTACAAATATTTTTGTGTGTTCAACCAGTCCTGAGAAATCAAAACACAGATAAAAATGCAAATATTGAACTGGGTTTTTTTTTCCCTCAGCAAATATTTTATAATATCTGATGTTGATTAAGAATAAATAAGTTGAAAATAATTTTGCTTGTTATAATGYATCTGGAGCATCAAGAGTCACTCCAGTAGCAATAATTTTGGTGAGAAAACAGCTCAGAATCTTTTCTTTCCATGGAGCACTCCTGTTGATTCCTCCTTGGCAGCTGGAATTATGTTCCAACTGTCTGAAAAGAGTCTGTCCTACACAGACCAAAAGCAAGCAGAGCAGGTGGAATAAAAACAGGATTTCTTCTGGCCAGAAACCAAATGCTGGTGCTTGAAATSAAATATTGTCATGGCAAAGAGTCATCACTGCTGCTCCTCAGAACTGGCTGAGAACTGAGCATGGAGGAAAGGACTGGGGAATGCAGAGCAAGAACAGATTCATYCCCAAAACTGGCAGGAGAAACTCCTGATGGCCTCCCAGGCACACAGAGAAACCTCAAAAACACCCAAATATTTTCCCTCAGACTGCAGGTTTGGGTTCCTCCTCCTAAATCAATGCTCCCCAGCACAAAGTCAGGAGTTTTATGGGAAATGGCCCAAAGTTCCCAATGTCCCAGTTCCAGAGGGAGAAGTTCTCCCTTGAGCCATGGGAAATGCTGAGTGTGGATCCAAAGCCAAGGAGCTCCTGCTCCTTCCCAGGAGCCCAAATCCCCCCTTGCACYGCAGCCACCACAGAAAGGTCACGTTGGAAAGTCACTCCATTAAATTGGTCATTACAGAGTAAACATTAACCYGCAATTTTTCCTTAGGTCTTTCCTCCTTGCAGTTGGGACCATTCCTCCCAGCCCAGGCTGCACCTTATGGATCTGCACGTTTATCTTGATGACAAATCTTTAACTTCTCAGCTTCCAAGGCAAGGAAAGCCACTCAGACAGAGCAGAGCCTGCCCTCCCAGCTCCATGGTGGCAGCAATCACATGTCAGCCACATTATYTGTCACCAACAAAAGTACCCTGGGACAYGGTGGAACCGCCAYGAGAAAGGAAATGAACTTTTCCACRCTTTAATGAATGGGAACTWTTAYTCTCTGCAAAGATAAAACTCCAGGTACAGCCTGGTAAAYGTTATCGAGCAGGTGGGCTCTTGGAAATAATCTGGATGGTCTTGATTGCTTGAATGTCAATCATTATTCCTCRGTCATGTTTTCAGAAAATGCAAACAATAATTTATTAAAAAAGGAATGCAGATAAAGCGATGCATCAGGGAAAGCTGTCACCTGGCCCTGCTCCACGGGAATTAATGCAAAGGCATTGATTTGTTCCAGGATAATGATMAGGGCTCCTGCTTTCATTGTAGGAGAAGAACTTTCATTTTCTGACTGGCGACCAGAGCTATTTATTACAAACCAGAAAGCCRGAGTTTGGCTTTGCAAGTGACAAACCAAAGCCAATCCCTCAGTGTTGGATCCAGGATAGCCAAGAGCAGTTTGTGACAACAAAACCCAACTTCTGCCTCACATCCCCTGCTCCTGCCCACCCTGGAGCAGCTCCACGAGGATTTCAAGCCAGTATTGAGGAGAGTTTTCCAAAGGGATGAAAATCACAGCAATTCCCGGGATCACCAAGATCCTWCAGGCACACAAACCTTCTTCACAGCAACAGGAAACACGAAAAGAAGAGAAATCCAAATAAAACCACAGCAAAAAGACAACAGGAAGGCGAGGGAGATCAACAACAAATCGCTGCTGGAATTCTTGTTCCTTATCTCCGAGGGATCCTGGAGGATAAGGAACATCCACTCCAAGTGCCACRGATCCACCCGAGGGCTGGCACGGACACACGAGCGTGGATTCAGCTGTTTATCCCATTTCCTGGCCCGGAATTTTGTGTCTGAGCACTAACTGCAATATTTGGCACWTCGTCCTCTGCGTTCAAAGAGTTAAGCTGTGTCCTATAAAGATAAAAATCTCCACTTTTATTACTTTGTCCGGCTCCTACCAAACGAGGATCCAGCTGCAATTGTAACATTCCGAGCCTGGAAGGTGCCAAGTTTTACTAACTCGAATTTAACCGGCTCGGCCGACGCAGTCCAAATTCTTGTTTGGATAATCAGCCTTTGTTTAAATATGGACTTTAAAAAAAAAAAAAAAGAAACCCAAGAAAGAAAGAAAGTCCAGGCCAGCATTAGCCTCCAGGCATGTCATGTGAGCTGATTACCCCGCAGCAGTAGCAGACACTCGTGCACAAGAGGAGGATTATTTTGCCAGAATTACTGTTACGGTAACACAGAATCAGAGCTTC
>NW_026623608.1:559054-568862 GCF_030028575.1 Malurus melanocephalus
TTTTTTTTTTTTTCCTCCCCCCCTCCACAATTCACAAGTCTTCTTTCCAAGTTCAAATGAAGTTTAAAGGTGAAAAGGGCAAGAAAGTTTCATGACTGGCTGTTGAAAGAGGGAGAAATAACCAGGGTCTCCAAGTTTGCGTTTACTAAAAGCTCAACAATTTTGTATTTTGCTGCAATTCATAACGGCACAAATCCCTTTTGTTGGGTCTGTTTGGACTGAAATTAAACACTTGTTAATAATTTATAACTTAATATCATTAGAAAATAATAATAACTGTCAAGCAACTACATTCAATACATAAAGCAAGTCGAGTGGCTCGTTAGATTATTTGTCAAAGCAACAATTTCTATGTATTTTAGCTTCTTTCTACAGCAAAGAGYGGTTAAGGAGCCACCCAGCTTGCTTGGAAATCATTTCTCCACCAGCTGGGAGCAATTCCCAAATTGCTGCACCTCACCCACATCCAAGGGATGCTGGCTCACTTTAAAAGCACTTCAGGCTGACTCCAGGAGGTGCCTTAAAAGTGCTGGAGGAGGAGGGATGGCCAAAGCCCTTTGCTGCTCACAGAACAAAAATGCATCCCACACCRGCCACGGTTTGCTCTGAATTTGACATCTTTAGAAGTGAATCAGTGGCCGACAAAGCAACTGGCAAAATGAGGCATTTAGGAAAATTCTTCATTTTTTGTGAATGTTGGTCRGGGATCTGAGCTGCACAAAGCACAAGGGCGAGCACCAAGCTCATGCTGCCCCTCTGCAGAGCTGAATGAGAACGGAGGAAATCATTGTGTGTGAGGGGTTCTGGGGAGGAAAACTCACCTGAGAAAGGCACCAGTGCAGCTTTTGGGAAAGACAGAGAATCCCAGAATGGATGGGGYGGAAGRGATCTTAAAGCCCATCCAGTTCCACCTTCCACCATCCCACGCTGCTCCAAAYCTGTCCAGCCTGGCCTTGGACAATTCCAGGGATCCAGGGGCAGCCACAGCTTCTCTGGGAAAATGTGCCAGGGGCAAGAATTCCTCCCCACTATCCCACCAACCCCTCTCTCTTTGCCTTTGATATCAAAGCTCATCAACCTGACCTGTTTTATCACTCTCTGTGAGTACCTCTGGCAACTCCTTTTTTGTTGCACATTAATTTATGAAGTTGAAAACATAAAATTTAAGTATTCTTAGCAAGGAAGTCAAAAATTCACATTAAAAAAATCAGTTTGAGCCAGTTTGCCCCACTCCTGAGCTGGTGCAAACTTATTGAAGTCAGTGGTGGCAGAAGAAGTGACATCAGTCAGGGTCTGCTCTGGTTTCCATCTGTTTGTGTCTTTATGGACAAACAGCCTTTGGGGTCCTTTAAAGTGACCATGCAAACAGAAAGGCAGTAAGAGAAATGATATTTTATTTTGTTTTATTTTTATATTTTAGRTTTATTTTTAAATCTCAGATTTCTCCCACAAATCAAATGGTGCCTACAAGGAACCAGAAGATGCCACTCTAATTAGCAACAGAAAGTCCTTATAAACCATAATTAATTTTTTTAATTATTCAACCATTAGTTAAATGAGGAAGGTTCACTTTTTTTTTTTTTTAAGTGAATGCTCTCAGACACATGGAAAAAATACAGGAATCGATAAAATTGATCTATAACATATTTTTACTTTTGCAAGGATTACAAGGTTGAATCTTAACATTATATACTTAAAACCATTTCTTGTTCCACTGCCTTTACAGTTCCAAAAAAAAAGTACATTTTGGAGACAAAGGCCTTTATCCTCTTAAGTGCTGTGGATTTCATGCCAATCTCCCAATATAAAGCAGACTTCAGACTTAGACCCAAGAGAAATGGTCTCGGAAAGATTAGATTTTCCACCACAAAATAAAACCCTTGTGTGGGGAACCACACCAGCTCCAACACCTCCTTCCTCCTGACAGGGACAGACACCCCCAGCCCATCCCACACCTCCTCCTCAAATGGAAGTGGTTTGATCATTCCTCTGCTCTCGTGCCAGTCAGCTTTTCCATGTGTAAAATTTGTCACATATACCTGAAAATCAGGATTTTTCTAGTTTTCTTTTTTCTTATTCTATACCATTTTGCAACACAGAGTAAGTTTGTTGTACAAAGTTAATGCTCACTGGTGATGGAAAATAGACAAACTCAGTGTAAGTGGCWTAAGAAGAATAAAATGATGAAAAATTCTTTTAAATCAGCAAGATCATTTTGAGAGTTGCTCATCAAAGGTGTGCACCTCTAACAGGAGTATTATATTAAAATTATTTAATTAGCTGTCAGGTATCTGGCAGCTCAATAAATATAAGAGGAAACTTTCTTAAACTACTCACGGGATAGAAAGGCATTTTATCAATAATCCAAATATTAGAAAACACAGATTTTTCCAGATATTTCAAACCTCTTTGCCAGTAATAAYGTAGAACAAGCAAGGAAAGGAGAAAAATTCACATTCAATGCAAYGGAGCTGCTGAAGATTAAATTTTAACACCACCAGAAAAGAATGAATTCAAGAATCAGAAGATAAAAACTGCATGTAGTCAGCTCGAAATTGGTGGGCTGCAGATGGAAACTTTCTTGACAACACACAATTTCAGTTCTAGTTAGGATTATGATTAAATGCTGCTACAATTTTTGAGTACATCACTTTTTTTCCTACCGGCTACTGTGATACAAAAGACATCTCTTGCAAAAAAAAAAAAAAAAAAAAAAAAAAAAAAAGCAAGTAAAAGCCATTTAGGTTTCCAGCAAAGACATCAAAGCAAACCAGCTAATGGACATCCAGGGTAGGCAAATCACTCCTGCAAAATCCATTAGTTACTGAAAGTTCTGGAGGGCTCAGTTTTTACAGTAAAACCTGTAAAAACTCGGTATCCAGTTTCTCTGTTGGGACACTGAGGTGTGAAGATCCAAACGATGCTGGAACTGAACTTGTATATTTGAACCTTTTGAACTCCAGCTGCCCTTCATAAATGACTTTACCACCAGCTTTAACACGTTCCTGACCCGCCGGGCAAGGAAAGGCAGGAATCATTAGRAAAACCCTGGAAATGGAACTTTCTGACACTTCCCATGGAATTTGTCTTGGTTCAGAAGAGAAGGACCCATGGCAGAAACTTCCAGATAGCAAAGTGCAGTAACATCTGCTTTTCACTCTGTGCAAACAACGGGGCCAAGCCCCAAAYCCAAACCCCGTGGAAATGGGAAATGGCCCCATACAGGAAAGGCAGTGGCTCTTTCCCATCTGGAAATGCTGTCAGAGGGAAGCAAATTCCCCCAATTCCCAATTCCATTCTGCTCCTYGGAATGGGATGCTCTGCTTTGAACGAACACAGCTTTGGGGTGCACAGGATCCTGGACACAAAGATTCACCCTTCCCCTGAGAGGAGTTCAAAATACTTGGAGTTTAAAAATTAATCCAACTCCAAGACAACAGCAATAAAGATTCTTAATTAATTTTAAGGTGAATTAACGTGAAAAACAGCAGCTCAGGAGTTACAACACGCTTCCTGCTTTCTGTGGAAGTGAGGACAGGGAGCAAGACTCTCCTCGTTATTTTTCAGACTGTCAGTGTGTTTATAGACAGTCAATCACTGAGATTTAGGGGAAAAACCAAAGCTTTCAGTCCAGGAGAATGGAAAAGCTGGTTCTCAAATAAAGGAGCATGATCTCAACCACCAGGGATTCTCCTGCCCCTTCCCTGCCTGCACAGAGCTCAGCATCCCAAACAGCAACACAGAATCCAAAGCCCCACAGGAACTCTTCAGCTCCAGTCCTGCTTGCAGAAGGAGTTTCTTTGGCTTCAGGAAAGTCACCTGATTTTTATTTTTTTTAGTTTTTTTTCCATCTGAGATTTGTCCTTTACAAATGAGGAAGCTGCCCATCTTAGAGGAAAGCCATGAGAATGTGCCTTCCAGAGGCCAACTAAGATAAAAATCCTGCTTTTCTCTTTGTTTTTTGATGTTCTCACATTAAATCTGGACACTGCATTTCCCTTTCTCTTTAAAATGATCTTGCTGAGCAGCAGCTCCCATTCTCAGGTCACCTCAGGTCTCCTGAACAAACTATGCCCCAGGGTTTTGGTGAAACTCAGGAATTCCAAAAGCAAAGCACATTGCCCTCAGCACACAAAATGCTTCTGATTCGCAGAATGACACAAATGTACAAGAAACAAAAAAAAAAAAAAAGGATGTCTGATTATTTTTTGTAATGGATGGCTTTTAGATGGGCAGAACACACTCAGGCATTTCTTAAAGCCCCAAACCACGGGTGATTTCCAACAAAGGCCCTGTGTGAAGTGCTGCCTGCTTATCACAAAGACCTGGAAAAAGAATTTCAGGGGTTGAGCTCTGAGTTTTAACCCCGGACAAAGAATCAGAGGCTGCACAAGTGTGTGCTCCTCAGTCTTGTGGTGCTGCCACAGCTCTTGAATCCGTCAGATTGATGCATTTGTGGGGAATTGTTTGAYGTTTCAAAAGGAAATAAATAAAAAAGGAATATGACACAATTTTCTGAGTAAAGCCCATGTCACAGTTTGCCTGTTTAAACAATAAGGAATAAGACATGAAATCTGATTAAATGTGGGCTTGTAATTTATGCAATTACCACCTCCATTAATTATGATTCCTAATGAGACATTACAATAGACCATGTAAACAGTCCAATCCCGATGAATGAACACAGATGTTAAAAAAAATCACTAAAGATCATGTAATTTAACCTGTTTCACTTCCCACTTTCATGAAGMAAAACTTGTGGCTTTCCCTTCCCTTTCCCCCAGTACAGAGTGGATTTCTTCCCCCTGGAAATGAGTCAGGGATCATTTCCAGCCTTCCCAGGTTTGGTGGGGCACTTTCTGAGGATCCCTTTGGAAAATGGCACCACATTCCAAACCCTCCAAAGAACAGGCAGAGAGGCCAGCAGTAGTTTTTGTTTAAATATATTAATCACATAACTTAGGGGGTTCATACAATCCCAGTTTCCCATTGTGTCCGGGGATCTGCAGGTGTTACATCTCAACAGCCAGAAAGGATCCACATTTCTGACATCAAACCAACAGCAGACAAGGCCCCAAACCCAAATCCCAAACCCAAATCCCATCACCAAATCCCATCACCAACCCCCTCTGCCATCCCAACCCCCAGAATTTGGGAAGCAGAGGCATCTCCGAGCTCTTCTCCCTGGGAGCTTGGTGCTTTGGGACCCCTGAGCAGCATCAGTAGGGAAATGCCCAGGCTGATCTCTGAGAGCCTCCAAAACAGCAGAGATCAGCTCTGCCTGATGCAAATCATCACTCAGAATGATAGCATTCCATAAAAAATAACAAAATGTCCATTTCCAGCACTCAAACCAAGGCCTGGCCGTGCCACGGCGCAGCACCCCCACGACGAGGAATGAAAGACTTCTCCAAACACTTCTGTCCGTGAGGCAGATTTTTTGGTTTCCATATTTTGTTTCACTTGTTGATAATCTTACAGACAAGGAMAACCATGCTGCTGGGGAAGTACTAAATCACACCAGGAGAGCCGAGGTTTTTAGATGAAACAAGAAGCTGATTACACATGCACTGAGGATCCCGGCCACTAAGCGTTTGTGGATTGCAGGGATAAGATACTCTCTTTGCTTATTACTGCCTCCTTGATCCAAAGAGATTTAAGCAACTGTTTTCAATTAGATGTTTTTAAGCTAGTAAAACTACATCCATAAAGACATATTTATAGAACAACTTAAAACGAGAAGAATTAAAACGACTGCAAAACTGATGAATTCCATTCCCCCACCAACCCCCCTCCCCACCCCGAATCGTTTACTGACCATTAACGAGCAAAAAGCACTGCAATTTTAAGAATTAATCCACTGTTGCAAAATTAAATCAGATACACTAGGAGGGATAATGACAAACTGGCGGCTCCAGCGTTGTCAGTTTGCGGGTGATACAAGTTCAAGTCGTCTGTGCTAGTGGCCACTCTGTTGGAACAAACATGAACATAAAAGGGAACATTAAAAGTGCAGAAGCACCAAGGCCATCGATTCTGTCGCTGAGGATGCAGRTTCAGGAGTGGCACAGGGTAAATGTTGTGTTTGGGACAGGAGCTGCCTGATTCCGAGAGCTCAGCGCATGGAAATCGAGGAAAAAACAGCGATGGAGGTAAAGAAAAGGGAGAGGATCCTCATTTCCCTCAAAATTCCTGAGCTCAAGAGCCTGGCAGCGTGGCTTTGCCACACATGACTACTCTCAGCCCCGGGAACCCATGACGGATATTCCGAGAGCTCCGGGAACAAAACGGAGCTTTGATCGTTTCCACCCGGCAGCTGCTGAGACAGAATTTGCCTAAAACACTCGGCAGCATGTGACTGGGGATATCTGCAAGGTGAGTGGCCCCATCTGTGGCACTGGGGGACACAGAGCCATGGCACAGGTTTGGGGTGGCTGGGACAGGGGCAGCCTCACCTCTGCCATGGCCAGAAGCAGCAGGGATTGATCAGCTCGTGGATATTTTTATTTTATACCTGCTGGACTCACAATAACTGCTAAGGAAAGCCCTGCTCCAGCCCTGCCTCCTCCTGCTCCTAAATCCATCTGAAAACACTCCAGGCATCCTAAATTTTATCTTCCCTAAACTTCCCTGCAAGCCCAATTTGTTCCTACCTAAGCACATCGTCATGAAAACACTTAAAAGCACATTAACAGTGGAGTGACTTGGAGATTCRAATACATCACTTAAACATACATATTTTATACATTTAATACCCTTCAGCATCAGGCCAGAAATACAAATGGATGGCACAAAGCATGACCCAGAGTCTCAGCTCTCTTCTGTCCCCGTGCCCTGGACTTGGGAATCTCAGGGAAGCACAAGACACATTTTATTTTCCTTTTTTTTCAAAAATTCTGCTCTTGCAGTTTACATTTGCTCCACGTGCTGAAGAAGCACATGCAATGTAAGGAAATTTTAGCAATTATTTGAGGTGATTGAAGCTAGAGCTACACACAGGGTGTATTTTTCAGAGAATTCTTAAGCCCTGAATAAGGAAGTGCAGCACCTTGCCTGTCCCCAGATAYGTAGGGTAAAAACATATTTGGGAATTGAGGAAAGGAGACAGAGAGGATTGAAGCAGGGGCACAACCTGTGCAATCATAGGCTCCTTTCTGTTCCATGATGGTAAAAACCAGCTGCAGGGCTGAATTTTTAAATCTCTGGATTGATCCTGCACAGCCCAAAGCTGCTCAGACAGGCAGATCCTCACACACCTGCTGGAATTCCACCATGTATGGAGAAACCACAGGATCACTGAGACTGGAAATGACCYCTGGGATCATCAGTCCAACCATCAGATTCCCCCTTTTCAACAAATATGTCTTTGACTTCTGACTGATTGTGTTTAGAATGTGTTAAGATATTAAAATATTAATTATTTTAATAATATTTATATATAAAAACATAGATCACATAAATAATATTCTATATTTTAATTATGCAAATTATAGAGTTTAAATAATGAATATAGATATATATAATGGAATCTATGATAGAGTAAAATTATATATTATAGAAAGAGTATTTATATAATTTAATTATTTGAATATGGATATTAAATATTAAAATTCTGTTGAATTCCCATTTTTTGATGGGAAATTCAGGAATGAGCAGGCCACTGCAATGCCTTTCATTCCCYGAGTGTCCCTCTGCAGGGTGAAGGATGGTTCCTGTGAGCAGCAGTTCCAGGGTGAACCCAAAAGCTGAGTTTCCTACAATCCTATCCAGACTGGCAGAGCAAATCTGTGAGATGGGAGGGAACATAAAAGCAAGTGAAATAACACGGCTAGGGAGGCAGCAAACAACCTTGCCTAAGGCACAACACCAGTGCCAGACTGCCTTCAAAGCAGCCACTGAACCAGCACAGGTGACAAACAATCTRCATAAAAATAAATCTAAAGCAGCACTGGCTCCTTTTCCCTCCCTTAGCCCCTCCTGCTCTTGCTCATTTAAACCTTTTTTTTTATTCATTTTATACATGAACAATGTATATAAACGAGAATACAGAATTTGGGCCTCAAGTTTCCTCAGATAAACTCGGCCAAGAGAAGCCCACCACATCAGAAACTTCATTCTGCCCACTTCTTTTTGTTTTGCTAATTGTAATTTATAATGAACCTCTTCCCCAGTAAGCTGACTCAGGGAAAAACCACTCTGAAAGGCATCAGCTACTGATGAATTGTTTTTATTAATTAAGTTAGAGAAACAAAACCCACAGTGGTTTTCAGTGCTGCAACTCGCAGCAGAACCCGCCAACTTGGAGGCAGAAAGTGTGAAAGTCAGAGCTCTGCTCWGAGCAGCTCCTCCATTTATTTACTGAGGAGCTGAAATTCCAGAGAAAAGGGTTTTTTTTCCTCTCTCTTAACCCAAAGATTTTGTCCTTTGAGCAGCTGCTTTGGACTTAAGAAAGCACCACAAAAGCCACTGCCTTTACTGCATTAAAACTGAACTAATGGGTATTAAGCAGAAGTAGCTTTTATATTTGCTGATATTTGAGAGGTTCAGCTTTGCTGAAAGAAGAGTGGATGGAAGAATAGAGTTAAGAAAAGCATYTAATCCTGCTGAGTTCCAAAGACCTTTAGATTTTCCTTTTAAGTTTTAGCAGCCAAGAGATTCAAGTTTTTATTTTCGCTCTGGATTTGAGATTGAGGACATTGAGGGGAATTTCTGGATTTTGGACACCCCTCGGTCCTGGGACATTACACTGAGAAAGGTGGGGTTCCCTTGTTGGGATTTCTTCCTTTAAACATGCAGTAAATGGAGAAATTATTAATTTCCATTARAAAAACTTTGGGATTCCCTTCTTTAAGCCAGAATCCTCTGTGAATAGGGATATTTTATATCATGAGTTTATTTGTACCCAGCCTCTACCTTTGGCCATCAGCTCTTCCTCTGTTCACCCATGCACCATTTTATCCAACCTCACCCATTTTTCATGGAAAGAACCAAAACACCCAAAAATTTGCACATGCAATCCAAAGGAAGCTTATTCACACAGTTAGGACATGCTTTTTCATGCACTGTTGGTTACTGGAAAGTTTAACTTTTGTTAGAGGATAGAAATAAAACAAAACAGGAAAGTGGATATTTTTCTTACTTATTTCAAGTGTACATATTTTGGGTAATTTTATTTTTTTTCCCTGTGACACAGAATAGAGACTCTTCTTGGAGACTGTAATAACCCTCAGCGTGTTTTCCACCAAGAATGCAAAAAAGAAACACTTTTGCTGAAGAAGTCATGGAAACTGGCAAATTGAAGACACAAGCCCTCATTGAAAACCTCTAATTTTTTAATTAAATTTACATGTCAGTGGATCTTTTGAGCTCGGCCCGGGTGTTTTTTATAATGTACGTTTCTCGTGCTTTTTCCCGTGGGTATTTCTGCACTATTTCTGCACTGGGATTACTCAAGTTGAAGTGTGATAAAGGGCACATTATAGTTATATTAAGCAAAATAGGGAGGGGAAAGCTTTTCCATAGCCCAAAGAAAGCTGTTCTCCAAACCTCATTTCTGGTAACAAGCAGAGCAAGGCAACCACTCAGCTAGAAACTGCTGCCATCAAATCAATGCTTTGTCTTGAGAAAGAGGGGATTTATTCCACCCTACGCTGTTGATGCTGAAAAATAAAAGTTTTCTGCTTCAAAATGGTTCAGTCTTGTTCTGGGGTATCATGAAAACATGAAGGGAAGGGAAAGGAAGGTTGGGGAAGGAAAGGGAAAGGGAAAGGGAAAGGGAAAGGGAAAGGGAAAGGGAAAGGGAAAGGGA
>NW_026623608.1:569552-591867 GCF_030028575.1 Malurus melanocephalus
AAGGAAAGGAAAGGAAAGGAAAGGAAAGGAAAGGAAAGGAAAGGAAAGGAAAGGAAAGGAAAGGAAAGGAAAGGAAAGGAAAGGAAAGGAAAGGAGGGCACGTCAGCTCAGCACGGCAGAAAAGGTTTTTCACAGCAGCTCTTTGCAAGCCTCCAAGGAGCCGCCGAGGCTGCCCATTAAAACCCTGTTAAAACACTTCTGATGTTGTCAGCAGTGGAGAGCTGAAATAGCACAGCGATCACTGAGATCCTATCTGCCTCAAGCWGTTCAGTGCTACTGTCAATAATATGAGCAAGAAGGTACAAGATGAGCAACAACCTAATTCCTGCATCAAAATTTCATAAACTCCCTCGGCTGGTAAACACCAGAGATGTGGGCAAACACAGGCCAGCCAATAAACCACCCAGAAAAGATGACCTCAATCCTTCCCAAAAGCTTTGAACCTTTGAGTTAATTTACACTTTGAAAGCCAAGCAGAGTGATGGGAAAACAGGAGGGATGAGGTGATGCCTCTCCCATCAGTGCTGCTCCTCAGCTTCTCATTCCTGATGTGCACCCTTCCAAATATCCCAGGCCAGAGTTTCTCCTCTCTATTCTCTGCTTTGATTTTTGATTGATTTTCAGCACTAATCCCTTGGGACAATTTTGGTAACTGTAGGAACCAGGCAGGARAAATGGGCACTTCTTGAGGAAAGTGATGCCTTGTTTGCAAAAAGACCTCCTGATGTGTCTGGGTCCTACAACTGTGAGTAATGCCAGCAGAATCACCTCCTTCTCTGCTACTCAGTGCTTGTAAGTGCTACTCACAGTGAGGAATGGCTGCAGAAACAGGGCCAAGGTGAGGAGTTATTTATCATACAGTARCCACTGAGTAAGAGCTTAGCTATGMATTCACTGCTCTGGCCACRATTTCRTGAGAAAATGAACARAGYCAGCTTTTGGTTCTYCARTTTTWAAAGGTGTAAACTGGCAGAAATAATTCAGGAAGGGTTGGGGGTGTTTTTTATAAAGGARCCATGGCAGAGATCGTGAATGCAGGATTAGCAGAGATGCTTCAGGTGCCTCCTCAGGTGCCAAGGCAGGGAAACTCCCAAATTTAAACCAGTCTCAGCTGCTTCCCCCTCTTTAAGCAATAAAAAATCCACTGCAAAAAGGCAGAGCTTGCTGCAACTCAAGCAGAGAATCCCACTGGCACCTGCTCAGCAATCCCAGATTTGGGGTCAGAAATTCCCTCCMCTTTTTAATAGGAACTGACTGTGCTAAGGGGCTCAGATCAAACTCCTGTTTGTGCRCCCTGGACCTGCAGAGAGGAAGAAATTCTCAGGAATATTCTTTAATTGTTTCTATCAGCCCAGAATGAAGAGAAGGACCAACAATATATTTAGGTGTATTAAAAAAAAAACCCGATTGGGAAAACATTGGGACGACAGGATCGAGCTCAGCACTCTCCTGAATTCTGGTGAATAAGGCAGAATAAATGGATTTTTTCCAGCTCCCACATTACAGGTCACGACTTCCTGGTGCTAATTTGGATTCTGCTGAGGAACTTTTTATCGATGGAGTTCAGAAAGCAAAGCACAACAAGAGACTTTGGGCTCAGCAGAGTGCATTTGAAGCTGTTTTACAGAAAAATCTGGGTTTTACCCCACGAGGATGTGTGGCTGAGATTTGGGATGGCAGCAGACACTTGGGAACCCAGAAGGAACAATTCCCCAAGAGTGCAGTGGAATTCAGGATTGTGAACACAGAAGGGGGTGTTCTGAGGGAATTTTTAAACAACTTCCAGCTTTGCTCTCTGCTGTGCTTCCAGTTTGGAGATATTTCACCTTGACAYGCAAAGTTCTACAGAAAACGAAGCTCTTCCATCTTTTTTTTGGTGGAAGTTGTTTATTTTAGTGCCACTGAGCCTTTTGCAAGTGCAAAACTTCTCTTGGACAAGCCCTGATCTCAGCCAGAGCCACCTGTAAAGTCTGAATATAAACTTTAACAGAATCCTGTACATTTTGATATTTTATGATTTTAACAGAGTTGTCTTTTCAGTCTCTCACCTGTAAAGTCTGAATATAAACTTTAACAGAATCCTGTACATTTTGACATTTTATTATTTTAACAGAGGTGTCTTTTTCCCTCTCCTTATCTAAAAGAAAGTTAAAATCATTCAGTGTGAGAGAGAAGGAATCCAAAGAGCAGTGACAACCTCTCTCCCACCAGCCTGAAGTTAAATACCTGCCTTTGTACAACTGGTCCCTGCTTTTATGAGCTAAATATTGTGGCACCAGAGCACCACGAATAAAATTACAACCATTTGAGATGAGTGTAACTTTTACAAGAGTCAGATATCCCCAACAAGCCGACAGTCAATAACCCAGCACAAATTAACTCTGGCAAATAATAGGTGTGTTGACCCTAAATTCATGAGGCAATAAAACCTCCCAGCAGCCCGTTGTTTTTAAAATACTCAGGCACTTCTCAAAGACAATATAGTTTTTGTTTGGGAGCAAGAAGATCATTAATTAGGAAAGCTTTTAAAAGAAGTTTTAGTATCATTAGCAAAAGCTAATGGGAAAATAAATTAAGTTACAACATCTGACACCAAGTTAGGAAAAGAAAGGCACTAAAAACCCAAAGCTGCCTGACCCTCACATGTCCCAAAAACTGCACCCCATAGATCCCCTTCTCCACAGAGCTTCATAACCACAATTAATAAAATGAAATTTCCTCCCTTTCTTATTGCATTTTGAGTTAGAGACACGTTGCTGCCAGCACAGTGCAGTCACAGGGATTTGATGTGAACCAATTTTGTTCACCCCTCCAACTCCACAATGAAAATGCCCTTACAAACACAATCTAACAATCTGTTCTTCCAAATTTGCTTTTTTTTTTCTGAGAGCTTTTTAAGAACAGCAAAGCTCGGGTAGAGCTGTCCTGGTGTAAGTTCTTGTGTTGAAGGAAAACAAATTTTCTAAATATTTTGAGATTATGCTAGGAAAAAAAGARAAAAAAAAGTAATACACCATGAAAAGGTGGCCTGAAATATTTCATGGCTTGGAGTAAAATTCTCTTTTCCTTTGCCATGGATGCTTTGCTCAGAGATGCCACAATGTCTGAAAAACAATCACTGCAAATGAAAGGAGGTCTGTAATGACATTGTCCATTATTCCAACCATGTCAGCGCAGGAATGATGAAAGATTTATACTTATTTCATATTAAAGCTATTTAAGAAATGTCACACAGCACAGCAAAAAACCATGGGCACGTTATTGAGAGGGCAGCAGGCTCAGCACAGAGCTCTCAAAGGTGCTGAGGGTTTATATGGCCATAAAACCCTACAGTGACACAAAACCTTCTACTGGTTTTCTAGGAAGAAAGAAAATACAGAATTTGACTGGTATATCATTTAAAAAGGAAGGTGTACAGAAAATGAAATGAAATATTAATAAAAGATTAAAAATTTTGGAAAATTAACTGAGATAATTAAATCTGCACCAGCTCAGCACATCACACCCCTGTTCCTGGCCAGGCTGCCTCATTTAAGCAGAAGATGCACTTTTCTCTTCCCTCTTGCTCCGAGCTTTGCTTCTATGAGAAGTCAAGTAATTAACTTGCCAGGGGAAGAAATTTTCCTCTTCAATACCTTTACATTTGTGCAAAACAAAATTTAGAAAAAAAAGCAAAGAAAAAAGTGCTGATGTGAGTCCCAGAGGGAAGATCCTCGTGTTTGGAGCCCACCCCTGCCAAGGCCACCTCAAATCCACCCCGAGCCAAGGTTGGCTCTGGCTCTGGYTGTCCCTGGGATGCACCAGGGCCCAGGTTCCTCCTGCTGGGATGGAGCTGATCCACAGGAAATGTGATGGGAAAATTCACGCTCAGCTGCTTAATGGGAACTGACGTGGCCTCTCCAGAGAGGGAGAAACTTTGGATGTCAGGCAGGTGAGCACAGGGCAAGCAGACGGTCAATAAAATATTCAATAAAGGACTCTGATATGATAGATCTAATATTGTGGAAAAAGCCAGAAGTCCTTTTTTTTTTTTCTTTGGTGAGAAAATGAGTTTAAAATGGTGGTTAAAATGGTCTGTACAATATTAACATCCTAAAGCTTGGAAATTATCGTGGCTGGGTTTTGAACTTGTTAAAAAAGGTGACAACAACTAAAGGCTCATATTGCATGTGGTACATTTCTGGGCACAGGCAAAATGGGTAATTCAGGATAAAGGTACTGCTGTTTCTTACAAAATTACAATTTTTTTCTTACAAAATTATTTAAAAACTAATTCTTAATTATTTAGTTTAAAAAATGCTAATTTTTACTTATTTAGAAAAAATTATCTACTGATCACCAACTCCACAGGATGCTCAGAAAAGCAGTCCCAGGGCTGGCTCCTCTCCTCCCCACCAGATTTAACCYGCTGCTCCTTTTCCTGAGCAGAATTCCAACCAGATTTCCCCTCTGAGCAGCATTTTCACCCCATCTCTTCCACACCCTGCAGYTCTGCCCCCTCTCAGCAGCCTGGAGGGGTTGGGAGGAACCCCCAGAGGGATCAGGAGAGCAGCCAGCCATGTGCAGGGAATCCCTGCAATCGTTCTAATGAAGCTGAATCCTGGAGTTTACATAAAAGGAAAATTAAATCAAGCACTGGAGTGGATTGGAAAGAACTACAGGAGGAGATGGATAAAGTTAATCACGTTTAGGGCAGGCTGGTGCTGACCTGCTCAGCCTGGCCTCGGAGATGGTCYGGATTCGATGGAAATTTTGTTCCGTGGGAACACTGCAGCAGCTGCTCTGCAGAATTCCTGCAATGCTCCAGGTTCCTGCAGGGAGAGCCCAGCCCAGCCCTGCAGAATCACTGCTGGACATGCAGAACTGTGCTTTGTGATCTGGGGACTCACAAAGCCTGGCCTTGTCCTTCAAACCCTGCACACAGGGAGAGGCTTCACCTCAGTCAAACAATGGAAGCAAAATTTCATTCTTACRTTATAGCAGAGWATCACTGAGGTTGGGAAARCCCTCTAASKTCMTCAATTCCAACTGTTCCACTGCCAAAGCCACATCTACACATCCTTTAAATGCCCTCTGGGCACACTGTTCCAGAGCTCTGATATATTTACATGAAACCCCAAAGCCTCCTCAGTGCCTGGCAGGAGCCAAAGTTCTGGTCCCCAGGAGCTGCTGGATGTTTTGGGGATGTACCCACCCCCATGCTGACTGCTGGAGATTTTTCTGACATTTATCATTTAAGAAATTGAGTTGTATTTTTCAAAATGCAGCGCTGGAGCATTTTGAACTCCTTGAACTCCTTCTGCTTTACGCGGTATCAGCTACACCAACCCCGCAGCCTCCTGGGGAAGGAGCAAAAGATTAGGATATGAATCTGTCAAGTTTGGAATATTCTTTTCTGTATAGCTCTGTTAAATCACTGAAGACAGTAACGCTTCAGTACGTTCTGAGAATAGCTCGCTTGTTCTTTATTTCAGTGTTACAGAAAAGATTATTTGCAACTATTCACTTCCTTACAAAATATTCCGATTCTTCAATGAAAAGCGGTTCCCACATTGTGGAGCCACCCACACAGCTCCATTTGAACGTGAATGAAAAGCTCTGCTTGATGCTGCTGAATATGTTAACCTCTCCCAGATCCCAGCCCTGGTGAGCCACTCTGCTCCAGCATCTGCACAAGGGGCAGCGTGGAAAACAAGCTGGATTCTGTTGATTTCAGACAAATAAAGACAACAAAGGCATCAGATGATTGTGACTGAAATATCCTAATCTGTGCTTGAAGTCGTTTCATTTCTGGCAAACTAACCCTGAATTTCAGCTTGCTAGGAATTAATTGTAATGTGTACCAGGTCATAATTAGTAATGGGATATGAAACATTTTTCCTTCTACTTCGGGCTGCTGGTGTCAGCTCTGCCCAGCTTTAACTCAATCACAAACCACCACCAGTTAGGGACCAGTTAGGGGTCAGTGTGAAACAGTCTCATGGTGGAAGTCCTTTCCCTAATCCCACTGTCACAATTAGCACTCAGGACAGAATCTCAACCACGATTTTGAGAGAATGTCTGTTCCAATGCTTGTGTCTTTGTCAGAGAGGTGCAGTTTGCACTGTGCTGCTGCTTTTTGGAGTGTCCTGTTTGTCACCACCCTGACAGCCCAGRAAGCTCCTGTGTGCTGCCCATGGGGACAGGAGGGCAGGACCCCTGCCCTGTGCAGGACCTGCTGGGTGCTCAGATGTGGGGCAGGACACTGCTGGGTGCAGGAAACTCCAGCTGAGCAGTGCCAGAGAAATGCCAACTCCCAGAGCAGCTGCTCCTAAACCAGGAAAAGCTCCTGGGTGCTCCTTCCTATGTATTTCATAAATGCATTTAAACCTGAGCTGCACCTCTGGCTGGGCCAGACAACCTGCCTGGGAGCTCCCCAGTAAAAACAGGCATGGATCACCAGGATGAACCTATCCAGAGTATTCAATAACCCAAAAACACTAAACACCCCTGGAACTGGATCAAACACTTGGGAATGAGGATGAACCCAGCCATGGTGTTCAATAACCCCAAAACACCAAAACACCCCTGGAACTGCACCAAACACTCTTGGAACCAGGATGAACCCATYCAGGGTGTTCAATAACCCAAACACACCAAACCACCCAAACACCCTTGGAACCAGGATGAACCCACCCAGGGTGTTCAATAACCCAAAAACACCAAACCACCCAAACACCCTTGGAACCAGGATGAACCCACCCAGAGTGTTCAATAACCCAAAAACACCAAAACACCCCTGGAACTGCACCAAACACTCTTGGGAACCAGGATGAACCCATTCAGGGTGTTCAATAACCCAAACACACCAAACCACCCAAACACCCTTGGAACCAGGATGAACCCATCCAGGGTGTTCAGTAACCCAAAGACACCAAACACCCTTGGAATTGGATCAAACACTCCACAGCCCCTCGTTCTCCTAAGCCCAACCTGGACATCAGCTCTTTCAAATCTGTATTTCCTCCCCAATTTTCGATCTCCTCGTTTCCCTGTTCACACACCCCTGAATGTGAATCCCAAGGAGGWGCACCAGGCTCAGGCCAAGGTGTCACTTTTCCCTCCCCATGATCCCATTTCAGTGGGAAATGTGACCCCTCCATCTGTGCCTCCCTCCCTGCCCCATCTGGTGACATTTACGGGGCTGACGCCGCAGCACCCGGCTCCTTTAAGAGATCACTAAAAGAGATGTCAGTGCTCTGAAGAAATTCAGAGGGGAAAGGAAAAAAACAAAAAAAAAAAGGAAAGGGGGAAAAAAAAGAGAAAGAAAGAGTTGCTCTTCTTTGAGAGCTGGCTGGAGTGCAGAGCTATCTTCATAAATAGACAGGAAACAGAAAAGACTAATGTTGGGCAGATGACAGATCCCTGAATTCAGTTAACTGGCCTTCAAGATATGAACTGTTCTATTAAACATAGAGGCATTATGTTGGTCATCCACTTTAAGCCCAAGAGTGATTAAAATGCTGGCAGAAAATAAAAACTGGCTATTGAAGAGCTTGCCCCGAGGTCCTAATTTCAAATCAAATTTTACAGCGCCGCACAGGAACAATGGCAGCCCAGTACTCCAAGTCTTCTTTTTGTCACTTTGTACARAGAAACCCCCTCAAACTCTCTCAAAGAACAATGGCCCCTCTAGATTCGCAACTACGCCAAGAATGGGCTCAAACCATACAAAAACACATTTTAAAAATACATTTTACACTGCCCTTGACATTTGAGATAAATAGAAGCCAATGCATTGAAATTCCAAGTATTTTTTTATATCCTTTCACAATGCGAATTTTTTATTTTCTCCAGTCTACTTGATCTTTGACATTCTGGCCTCTGCAAGAGAAGGACACAGCAGAGCAGTCAAAGAAATTAATTATGCAGATAATTGCATTTTATTAAAATGATTACTGTAGCGGGGAACGCCGCAAACGACAGCGCCGCGGCCCYGGCCCCCTGAAGAAATCAAGAGGCCACAAACCAGTTCATTTTTAATTGAAAAACTTCTCAGCTATTAACATTTCATTATCTGTTACTGATATACGACACCGGGTTTAATCAGCGTTTTTCTACACGTCAGGTTGGYTTTTCAGTACAAACCCCTCTCTATTAAAGTTCCTCGGAGCTGCTGTGGATTCCACCATCCTACAGCCTGATTTTATTTGAATTTGGCAGTTGGGAAGAGCCAGTTGTTTCCTAGTGAACAGCACACAGGACCACATGTTTCAACATTTAAGYGATTTTGAGTCAGAGGTATCATTCRGAGTGTCCTCAGCAGAAATTGTACATAAAATACCCAAAGGATCCGAGATCTACAGGAGTTCCAGCCTTTTTTAGCACTTTTCCCATAGCAACTAAACCACTCCACGCTACTTTTATCATCCTTGGAACCACAAGCATGTGGAGAGCAGTGGTGAGCTCTGCATCTGCATCATTTTCCCTTTCCCTTTCCCTGCACCTCTCTCCCATCAGGATTCATCCCAAATTGCTCCCAAAACACACCCACAGTCAGGACTCAGAGTTGCTTTCTTTTTTTTTTGTGGAAGTCAGTCATCAATAATTTCTTTCTCCATCTCCTTGCTTGGGTTGTTCTCTTAATTTTTGTTTCTGTTGTAATTTTTGTTTCTGTAGTAATTTTTGTTTCTGTTTAGACCAGAGCTATGGATTTAAATCCAGAAGAAGCCAAGGCACGTCCAGCAGGACAGGCCACAAAACTGGGCTGGTTTGAAACTTTGCTTCTCCTGGTATGAGGTCCCACAACTTCCAAACTGCCCAAGAATACTTTAAAAGAATATTCAGGGAGAGACAAAACCCCAGCAAATCCTGAAAGGATTCCCATCAGTGAATCCCATCAGTGAATCCATATTCATTGCTCTGATCACAACTACAAAAAAAGAAGGAAAACGACAATCCATGACAGCAAGTCAGTGATATTTGCTGCTTGGAGGACAAGCACAAAGCAGGAAAGGCAGCAGTTTCTCAGCACCTCCAGCTCTGCAGTGCAGCTCTGTTTTTAGGAYGGCCCTGCCCCTGCAGTCACACGGAACGTTCCCCATCACGAGCTGAGCACGGGGCTGAGCTCCCCATACTCAGGCTCACCGACCCAATGCTCCACATCTGACACTTTCACTCCCTTTTGACCACTTTTCGGAGCATGTGCTGCCTAACACTCACTCATTCTTCCATTTTTCACACCRAGCTGAAGCAGGAAATCGGTTTTTCCAGAGTGGGAATGCAGGACTGCCCTGCTCTGGCAGCCAGGGACTGGCACTGCTGCAGCCTGGGCCTGTGTGGGGCTGTTACACACTCAACATGACTTTTATTTTCCTCATTTTTTTTTCCACCCCACATATGCCTGGAAACTGAAGGAAATGTTCACTTAGATGAATGTACTTAATTTGCAAGAAGTAAATAATCATTTATTGCAGTATTCAAACCCCTTTCATTTTAGCTTTCACCCTAACACTGGCATTAAATAACAAACACTACATTAATAATTACAATTTCTAGACATAAAGTGTTTTCAAAGTATTTTTTCACCAATATTGAAAGTTGTTTTCCTTTGGTGAAGGTTCTGCCTCTCATTCTGACTTGGTAGCCTGGCACAGAAATTCCCTTTGAATGCCCAAGTGCCTCATATGATTAAAACAAGCAAACAAACCCTCCAGAAATAATTCCATTTGTGGGCATTTCCTTTAACAGCATTAATAATCTAATGCATTTAAAAGGAAGATTTAGAATTCTAATTCACTTGTATTTCACAGGATTAAAAATGCAATATATGTAATAYAGCCACGAGGAGGTATTTTAACAATATCCACTCCTGCTGTGCAGGGGTTCAATGTCAACACCTCTCTAGGTCATTTCCATTTTATTTCACCAATCTGCTAAATGCAAAGAAAACATTAATTATTCAGATAGGCTTGAAAATACACATTCAGTGGGGTACAGCTCAAAGAACAAATTGATGAGGACTGAAAACAAAACGAAGTAGAGACTTCTCGTTTGGAACTAGATTGAAATCTCATACCCAGTCCTGAGCAAGCTGTGCACCTAACAGAAGACAAACCTTCCCTAAATATCTTTACCTTTTGTATCATCATTTGCCAATTTGCAGTAAAATATTCAATATTTTGATTTCTTTACTCTGAAAAACCAGAGAGAAACGATATCTCGGAATAAAGCACGCTGAAAGAGACTTTTTGTAGGCCAGTATGTCTGTCCTGCTGCTGAAACTAGCAGCATTTTCAGCAGAAATAATAAATACAGTAAAAAAATGTATATTTTATGGTAAATAAATGTATGTTTTAAAAGGAATGAGAGAACAGGGAGAAATTCCCACTACCTGGGCACAAGGAGCCCCACGTGCCCTTCCTTCCCCAGGCTGCCCAGGTTATTCTTGTCTCCTTTTTTCCCTAGAAATTGCACCCTGACCCTGAGAAACTGTCATCAAAACAAGGCCATTTCCATGAAACATATCTCCACTGTGAAAACATTTAATAAAAACATTCCCATCCCATTCTAATTTTAATTTGTGCTAAGTTTCAATGCAAAGAGCAGGCACAGCTGCCTGGTTTCCTTCTCCCAAGCGCCCCGAGTTTCAAGTTCCCTGCCCAAAAAACATGAAATTAAATCTGTGGGACTTCAAGGCACATCAGGCAAATTAGCATTTGGGAAAATTAAGTTTTAATGAAATAAAATGCCACTTAAATATTACTGGACTCTTMAGCTGTATTTAATAGCAAGGCTACTAAATAAAGCCATTATAAGAAAAAAATGCACACTGAGGGAAAATAGGACTGTTATTTTTAACACTGATAATTTTGTTTAAAAGAAGATTCCTTCCTGTGTTTCATCATTTTACGTTCTKCTCTATTATAGAAACTGATGTGGGAAAAAAAAGTTCAGAAAAATCCAGGCTCAGAATATTATGGAAAAAAGAACSACCAAATGTAAAGGTCCTGTAATATTTGGTATCTTCAGATTTTTCTGCACTGGTTCACATGACCCCCAATTTATTTTTAGAAAGGCAGCAATTCCCACTTGGACACGGTGCAATACCTTGTACCCGAATGTTGCTTTGCACAAATAAACCATAGAAAGTGTTGACTTAAAAATAAAACATTGGAAAAGGAGAAAGTTTTTTTTCTCTGCGAAAATTTCCGGAAAAGCTGTAAACAAAGGCAGGTTTGGCTCGGTGGTTGAGTGGCTCTGTTGAGCTGTTGAGGATGGAGAACATATCAAACCTCACAGAGTGAGGAAATGTTTGYAAAACAGTTAGTAAATCATAGGCAGCAAGGTCACCGTGTTTAACAGCGGGAATGACACTTTGCCAAAACCCCAGCTGGGAAAGGGCGGCGGCGCTCACGGCTCCGCACTCCTCCGGGCTTCTTCACATCCCAAACTTCATTTAAAAATAAAACCAAGCTCTTGGAAAGCAGGGGAAACGCTCAGCGTTTCAACCTGAGCAGCTCTGCCAGGATTCGTCCATCGGATCATTTCCATACCTGGGTTTGTTTCAGGCAGAGCGCGAGCTGGGAAATCAGCAAAGAAACTCTGCAAATTGATCCTGTCTGACCTCTTATCTCAGGGATGGAGCTCAAAGTTCTTGCTCCAAATTCACACACGAAACCAACCCCAAAAAATGTGAGAACTGGCACAGCCAGGAGCTGAAATTACACATTTTTAAACACAGACAGTGCAAACCCGTGTACGAACAGCGAGAGTTTAATTCATCCGATGCCAAAAAAAAAGCCAGGAATGGTTATTTGGAGTTGAAAAGCTGTCATGCAATCACTTGGTAATATGGAGAGATTTATGGAATGACTCACCTGCTACYGTAGGACCCACACCCCCCATCCTGGCGCTGGCAGTGAATGCAAAGGAAACACTTAAGCACACACTTGACTTCAGCTCTCTCGTGTTTGAAGTTAAGCATGGACCTAAGTGCTCTGCTGGACTGGGGCCTATATGCTGGACAACCATGATAAAAAAAAATTCCTTCCAAATTTCTTATTTATTACATCTGTATTCAAATTCTGGGATTTCAGTGACAATTTATGATGAATTTTTTGAGKGTACTGTGCCTCTGTTCACTGCACTGCCAGGAATGAGGGACAAAAGTTGGTGCATGGTGATGAAAACAGTTTTTGCTTTTTGAGAAGAACCCATGGGGCACTACTCCTTCCTTTAGGTGGCAGAAAAGGGACACTGCAGTTGGAATAGGCACAGTTGGGTGGGGAGAGATCAAATAAGAAATAATTTTCTCAGTGCTTGTTAAACTGTAGGTAGGAGCTGCCCCATGAAGGCAGTGAAGTTTAATAACAAAGTTAAATGTTTTCTTGCTTCCCACTGGAGAAAAAAGCAGGAATAAAGAAATATTCCATTTGAGGGGGGCAGGTTTTTCTTTTACACTTTCTGCTTTTTGACTCCTTTTTTTTTTTKTCTCACTCTGCTGTTTTTATAAAGGAGAAGTTTCCGTTAAAACGACTCCTGAATCCAAATTCTACATCTTCTGGACAAACTCATACTGTGGTTAAAATGGTTTTCCTTATCACCAACCCAAACAAACCCTCAAGAAATGTTTTTGTGTGTTTTGGGGGGTTGGTAAACAGCAAAAGATCTAAACTTTGCAAACGAAACTCACATTGTCCCTGAAGACACCTCTAGTCCTGCAGCCACCAGTGGGCCACCAACAAGGTCCACTGGGCCACCACAGAAAGGCCCCCTTTGCCAGGGGCTCCAGTGCAGGTGTGCATTTAAAGTGGAAAGGAAAAGGAAGGAAGGAAATKACTTTAAGCCACATTTCAAGGGATTATTTTCACTGGTTTTGCTGCTTCAAACCCAATGGTGATTACTAAGGAAAACTACTCACAGTATAAATTTCATCCAGGGAAGTGCTAAAGAATAATTAAGGAGTGAAATTATATTTATAGGAGACTCGTAAGGACCAGGTAAKTTGACACCAAATAATAAAAAATTGAGACTGACATGAACATGGCAAAGCACTAATTCTTCTGACACTACATTTACAGAAACAGGAGTTTCTAAATGATTGTGACCCTAATTAACAAAAACTCCACAATCATTGCAACAGGAGGAAGAAGAAATTTATCCTAAAAGCAAGTAAAAGAGAACACTCAAACCAGAGCTCAGGTTAGTACTGCATAAACCTGAGAGTGCCTTCAAAGAATTCACCACTGTAGTGCAACTTCAATCATTTCACCTGGCTCTGTTTGAAGAGGAGAGACTCTTTCTGAAATGGAAAATCCTACAGGGAACTGATGGACCTGACTATTAATTAACCAGTCCTGTATGTTGAACATTTCCATTTGGTTAATCTTCTGGAAAGGAATTACTGTTTCATTTTATGAAATCGTCTTATTTACTCATTCCACGAAGCTTTGGGCATGTCTGCTGCTGTAGAGTTTATTTTTCAGCCTTTTCTTCTTCTCTGGTCCTTCCTGGTCAGGTTTTGCTCAGTACTATGGATCAGTTGAGCAGTTCAATGAGATTAAATCAACAATATGTTTGAAGCTGCCAGTACATAAGTTAAATTTTACCTCCCTTAATCCATCTTATGTGCTTCAGAATTGTGCTCCAAGAACCAGAGATATTAATTAACAGACAATAAATGCACTTTTTAATGGCTACAATCCCTAAGGAAAACTCCTGCTGCCCAATACCATTTGGCCATTCCTGTTTAACCCACAACCCTTCCTCCCACTTCTACATTTGGGATATTCCTGTGCCTCCAGGATATTTAGGGACTATCCCAACCCGCTCCATCTCCCAGGAATCAGAATTTGTTTATTTGTTACCAACGAGGCTAAAACTGTCCCGAAATACTCTTCACAAGGAACTGCTGGAGCTCAGACATTCCCATGAAGTCCTGTTGTTCCAGATGGTGCCTGTTCCTGGTGGAGAAGCTGCAGATTTTTGCTGTGGAAGCCGCGTTCTCAGCCCAGCTCCGCATTTCCCTTGGCTCGGCCTCAAGGAACATTTCCCTGCTTTCCCTGCCCTGAGCTCCACATTTGTTACAGGGACAAACAAACACACTGCCTTAGGTTTTGTAAGGTGGATTGTGTGCCCTGGGAGAGAAAGATTTGACCTGGATTCTGGACTTGAAATTATTCAAGCACATCCCACAGATGTCACCAGTCCCAGACACTTCCTACTGGTCACTTCATGGAATATACCTGAAATATTTTACATTTTCTTTCATTTTGCCTTCTGTTTCTATCAAACACTGCAAAGAAACAATTTCACAATCGTTTTATCCCAGTTGGTCCAGCCATTGTTATTTGTGAGGGTTTCCAGCWGTAAAACTGCCACCTTCAAACTCTTACCCCTATTCAGCTTTAGATASTTGAATTTTTGTTGTCTATCTGAATTATTATTTTGTGAACAGAGCCTGTAATGAGCAATTTTGGGTTTCCATASAACACATGGATCAGCTTTTAACTCGATACACCATCACCATCTACTGCTTTAAACTTCTTGTCCCGTTCAGACTCTACACTCAAACTGCTGAGCTCTGTTTCATAAAACTCAACAAGTTGGCAATTGAGAAAATTAACTCTGTCCAGACAGAAATTTAATAAAAATCTTCAGAAGAAAGGACACTGCTTGGCTTTGATGGAGTCCTGATCTCTTTGCCCCTCCAATGCTGCATTTTTCCACAGAACTTTGTTGCTTGGCAGGTCAAGCTCAGCTCAACCAAACCTGGGACATCACCCCTGACACCTCATCTTGTAAACTTCAGAAAGACAAGAGTTAAGAGAAAAAAATTCTGAAAGCAACCACAAAAAAAAAAAAATCAGGCAGCTTATTAATACTTCTATTAATCCTCCTGCCAATCCTTTATGGAATTAGAACCTCTCCAAAGTATACTGATTTTTATATTCTGATTTTTACGTACATTCTTTTAAACTGCAAAAGTCTCAATGTATGTTTTTCACTTTAGAAAAAGTAGAATGATGTGTAAAATACAGTAATTTCTTGAGTAATTGCACTCCTAACTGGCAYTGCAAAGCCAGTTCAGCTTCCCCCACAGCCTGGGTGCACATTTCTATTTAAAACCAACCCTCCTGCTCCAGTGCCCTTATCTGCAGAGGAGATTGCTGGACAGGCTGCTCGGTGTTTCCAATTTCCTTATATAACAAGGCTCCAATGTCAGGAGGAAGTGGGCAGATACTGGGAAATCAGGGTGGATAAAAAGCACTAGACCCGTAACCTCCGAGGTCAGGAGGTTATGACTGCAGGGCCCAACAGTAAGGTGGAAGGATGTGTTCAGGTAGTTTTAAATTACCTTGTTTTACTGGTCTTTTCCAAGAGGAAAAGAGATAAAATCAAATTCAGAAGATGAATATCACCCCCATGAATATATACACATAGCCAACACGAGCTTTACTGCTGATTTCCCACTGTAAATAGTCTGAATGTTCACAGGGTGAAAATTCCTCTCTTCCCTGCAACCCTGATTTCACAGTCAGGAGAGCTCAGTGCTGCCCAGCTACTGAGAGCTTGCTTAACCTCTCTGCAAATATCCACTCACAGAACCAAAAGATGCATTTGTGTGACCCCAAGTTGGTTTCCAAATCCTGGCAGGCTTGGGGACAACTTCAGATGGAAAATAAAGCTACAGCCGTGCATGAGGGATTTTGTGCATCTGCACGTGCAGCAGAAAAGACAGAAATCCTCTCCCTGGGAATGAAGGAGCAGTGAAATCCCAGTTTGTAACTTGGATGCTCCAGTAATGACATCATGACCATCAAAAGACCAACAGCACAGGTCAGGATGGCAGGAAACAAAAGTCAGAATGTAAAATTAATGAGCACAAAACACAGCAGCAGCAACTGCGGAAGGCCYTCCCTGACATCACCGCGGGGACGGCAACGATGCTGAAGGAAAGAACATTTCATGCCCAAGTTTCTGGACTGAAACTTGAAGTCTCTGAAGTCTCTGAATGGACAGATCAAAGCACGCTAAGAGGACAGGGACAGCTAAAAGCAAATTGTAGGAGGAACAAACTGTATCTGCAAGTCAGAGCTCAGAGACACGAGCAGCAACTTCTTTGTCTCCTTCTCCTGAATGTGACGATGTGAACACTCAGGAGACATGAAGGGAGCACAAATCTTCACATGATTCTTCAATCTGTCTACAAATGACCATGACATTGCATCTAAACTATTCCCTGGAATCTATCTGCTCCCCTTTGAAAGAGTTAAGGAGTGTATCAGACACCGTGATAAACACAGAAAACCCAGCGTGAATACCAATAAATGCAAGCCTTCCGTCTCGGAAACTCTTCACTTATTTGATTAAGTTAGGTGAAAAACAGAGCAGTCATGCTTGTAGCTTTTCTTCCTTTTTCCTTCCCTCCACTCTTTTTATTCCTAATGCGAATCGGAAGTCTATGTGGAGCAGCCTGGCTACCCCCGGTCTAACCTCCCCATCTGGAAGGGAACTAACCAGCCTTGGGGCTACTTCCAACCCTTCCCAGCTGTTGGCTTTGGGTTTTTTGTTTTTGCGGGCTTGAGAAAGCATATTTATATAAATGATTGCCATATCCTTTGCCAGCTGTTGACCCCGCTCTCGGCCCGGTTGGGGCATGTTTTTCATTTCTGGCGGCCGCAGACCGGGGCTGACCCTGACGGAGGCAGCGCGTTATGCAAACAGCCCCGGCCCCGAGCCGGAGCACAATGGGTGCCCAGTGCTGCCCCGGTGTTTCCCTCTGGGCTAAAGTCCCCCCAGCCCCGAGCTGGGAGCTCTGCTCAGGAAAAATAAATGATGAGATTCACAGCGCCCGGCCCGAGCCTTCCTGTCCCCGGCAGAAGCGTTCGGCGGCTCCAGACGCTCGGATCAGCGGAAAGTTGAACAAAAACACACGTGGAAAGGCATTTTCACCTCCTATTAGCAAAAAGGTTAATGAAAACACACGTGGAAAGGCAGTTTCGTTCGGCCACCTCTTGTTTGGGAGCAGAAAGTTTCCTGAGCTGAGCTGTCAAAACATCCTGGAGTGTTTTTTCTAGATTTGGTTTTCCTCCTGTGAAACTGCGAGCTGATGGATCTCCACTGAAGTTCTTGAAAACTGTAGCTAAATAATAGTCACAACTATAATGATAACAAAAAATCACGAAGTTTTCCTCTAATCATTTTAAACTTTCAGATCAAACGAACCCGAGGAGGAAAAGCACCTTCTCTGAGTCCCAAAGCACCGCTCTGTGCACACCAGCATTTCCCCATCACCTGTAGCTATGCTGAAACAAAAGTTTTGAATTTCATGAAACAAATACTCTGTAAAAGAGAAATTCTCTCAGAAAACTCATCCGAAGCAACAGCAGTGCTCACCTTGGCTGGCACCTCACCAACCAACACTGCTGAAGTTAAATGGGACACAGACAATGAACTCCATCCCACCCTTACAACTTTCATAAGCATTATCAGATTTTTTGATAATAAGTAGAGGTGGCATATGTGTTCTGTTTAGTATGCAGRAGAGCCTCATTTTATTCTCAATGCACAGATTTAATTAAAAATAAATTTACTGTTAACGCTTAAAGTGGTGCCAAGATTATCCAAACAGAAGGTTTATGATACTTAATAATTGATAAGGGGAGGGAAATTCACAGATTGCAAGTGATTATTATTTAGTAGGTCTGTTTGCAAAGGTGAAAGTGGCATTACAGCCAGCCAAAAGGAAGAAAAAAATCCTTCAGCATTTGTAGAGTTAGAAAAATCTGAATTTGTGGAAGCGTTTGGAATAAAACTGGTTACAGATCCCGACAGTTTCACCGACTACTTCAGATAATATCGAAAGTATTCAGTGTTTTCTCAAACATCAGCTTCAGTCCAAACCCACACGAGGGAGGGGTCATTTTATCTTTTTTTTTTTAATTTGGGCACATGCAAGAGATCAGCTCCTTTAAGGCGCTGATTCTCCGCTTGGATTTCAAACCAGCTTTAGCACAATGTGCCAGAAATTTCCACAAGTGCCGAGAGAATTAACTGATGGGATCTTTGAAGCCTCTCTATCCCAGATTAACTAATGCAAAATCTGTGAAATCACAGTTCAATCTTCTTTTTTTCCTGGCTGGATGTGTTTGCAGCGGTCGGGATGACAAGATGCTCCCAAGCCATCTGGCCCCCTCGCACAGGATTTGATTCAGAAAATTAATAGTAACACCATTGGTGTGCACAGATTGCAGCAATCCAGACACGTAGGCTGTTACACAACCCGGCCTTTTGTAACTCYCCCGTAGCTTGCACACCCTGAAAAYGCTGACGGTGCCTCGGAAAAGCTGCCCATAAAACCGTGTGAGTAACGAGCGAGMGATTTTGTGGGGAAAAACCGGACTTGGAGCGCTCCCCGCGGAACAAAAAGGCAAAAAATATTTTTTCTCACTTTCATGTATTATGCAAATACAATGTGTATAAATAATGCAGCCCCCTGCTCTCAATGAGCGCTACCTCGCACRTATCGGCCGAGGAATCAAATCCTTCTTTTAGGAATATCACACTCCACCCGTTTTCATGGATGAGCAAARGCTCTTCATCACAGGCAGGCTGCAAGTTTTTTTTTTATTTACAAACCAAATTCTGAACATCCAAACAATAGTGCAGGGAGAATGGAAAGGTATCTTTAGACAACTTTTTTGGTACAATCCAGAAAAGCCCCGATTCTGTATGGAAAAGCTTTTTGGCAGAAGTGCTGCTTCCTGGAACAGACTTGGGGTTGGAAGAAACCGATATAAATTATCCATGTTAGATAAATTGTGTATTAAAATGTTACTTTGAAAGATTATTTTTGTTTGGTTCAAGCYGAACATCTCACTATATTTTACATAATTCAAAGCTCATTCCCATTAAAATTCATTAGATCTGTGTATTCAAATCCACGAGGTACCTTTGCAAACACTAAGCTCGTGTTTAACCGCAACTGTGAATTTTCAGCTTTCTTTAAAGGTTCCTAAACAGAGTTTTTGTGCTGCAGCAGAGGCTGCCTGGCAGAGGAGGCGGAGAACTCCCAGGAAAACCCCACTGTGTCAGACTCACGGCAAAGATGGGAACAGAGGGAATTTCAAACAGGTACATCCACTCTCCGAGTGCGCCCTGCTGAAGGGATGTCGAGGGCCGTACACGATTCCAAACACTGTGTCACTTGTAAATACAGGGAACATTAATGGGAACAGTTTTGTCTCCTTTCCCGGTGCTGATGGATTTCATCACTGTGTGTGAAAGAGGGGAAGCCTCGCACTCCTCATCATGAATTTTTAAACCCCTTCACGGCTCCAGAAAACACTGTATACAAAATATACAATAAAAAAATCACTTGGCCTTCGGAGCATTAAAAGCAGGAGCGTCTATAAAAGCCAAGGAGGTGAGATTTCCTCGGGGAATTCTGCGCTCCCCTGAAGCCTCGCGGCTGCAGCGGGCGAGCTCTGAATAAACAAGGGAGTCGCAGCCATCCCTGGGATATTTTGGGCAGCACTCCCGTRTTTTCCCTCTCAGAGCTCCTTTGGAAACACCTTCAGGGAAGTGATTTTGAGGGCTGCACTTTCTCAAAGGCAGATTCCTTCAACTACTTGCCCCAGCTACTCAAGTGGGGCTGCAAACCCCTGCTTCAGGCTCTGCTGGGCTTGCACGTTCCCCAAAAAACTGGCAAAAGTGGAAAATTTCACTTTTTTGTGAAGTTCTGAGTTCAGCTTTCAATCACTGCTGCTGATGATCATTTTTATTCTGTGTCTGCGCTCCTGTCGAAGCCCATGGAACATTCCCCCTTCCTCCAAAGAGAAGGGAATTAAGCCCTAAATGAGGAGTTTTCCTTTGGTGTAAAGACCAGGAAGCCCACAAAAACATACAGAGATAGACACAGAACGCATGAAACTTCACCCATCTGAAAACCCCTAAATTCAAACCCTAAAAAAAAGCCTTTCACAGCTGAATCCTTTGAGATCTGAAAGTTTCCCTAAGTTGGGAAGGTGCCGAGGCCCCGGCACGTCCAGGGCTGCACTATTTGCTGCTAAACTTAGGTTAATAGCTGATGACCCTTTCCATTCTTAACCCCGAGCTCTGACCTCCTGACCCACCCCTGGTGACGGTGTTTATAAGCGTGTTGCCACTGGTGTAAATAAAAAAGGAACACAATGTGCTGAAATTGTTACTGGTGATGACAACTGACACACATTTTACACCGCCAGTGGGCAAACCCATCAATAAATAACTCCAAATCTGGTGTTAATGTGCTCGGAGCTTCTTGCAGGGCTCGTGTGTCATTTGTGCTGCTTTTCTTCTTTTTCTCTATTTTTTTTTGTGGGACAAACAGAAAGATTCTCATAAAGAAAGCAACTAAAATTAAGGCAGCTGAAGGGTAAGGTTTGCCATCAGCATCGGATCACAGCTGGATTTTCTACCTTCCAAGGTACTCCTCCAAATACTAAAAAAACCTGTGAAAATCTCCTGCATCATAGATCAAGCAGAACAGCCTGTTTTCTAAAAGCTTCCAAGTGAAAAACCATGTGGCTGAGGATGAAAATAAAGGGTTTTTAAAATCCCTGGCTGTGGAGCACTGTGAAACTCTTGTTCTCCATGCTGTCCACAAGTTAACCAAAACAAACTTTAAAAAAAAAACCCTATTGGAATGCTTTGTATGAAAATAAAACAAAAGGACAAACTCTAAATTGCACTCATCTTTTAAAAAAACTTTTGTGTTTTGCTTTTTAAAAGTTTTGTTTCTAAATTTATTGCAAACTAAATATTAATCCAGATTAGAATTACTGAACGACAGTTAAAATTTTCAACATACACAACCATGTTTTGCACCAGAACAGGGGTTCCTGTACTGAAATTTGCATCTTTTACTGAAGATACCGCAGTGGCAAATAGATTTCTTTAATTTATGTGAATTATTTCAAATTATAAATGATGAAGGACTCTCAACCCCATGCGCAGTGCCCGTCACCCCTTGCTCTGCCAGCCTTGGTCATGACTCAGATGGAAACACAGAGGGAAAAAAAAGGGAAACCAGCAAATCCAAAATTGTCAGAGAGATTGAAACATTTCTGAGCTGGAGCAGCCTCTTCTGATCATCTCCACCGACTTGTCAAGGGATGTGAAATCCTGCAAAGGCCACTGAGAGCACAAAACCCACAGACCCTGGAAAACAGTGGATTCCTGAGAACCAGCTGATCAGGAAATGCAGGAAAATAAAACAGCAAAATGTTATCRTTCAGAGTCAACTAACAGGCAAAATCTTGCATTTAATGGTGAACAGCTACAATCTTTTTTTTGTTACTGTTGCTGTTACAATTTGATGAGACAAAAGACCCGTGAACGTGTTCCTAAAGGAACAAGTTCTAAAAGTGATTATAGTAGATGTAACAACMTATAAAATATGGTCAAATAACAGTCATCTGTCTTTCTCCCCAAAGAAAAATCAGATTACGTGTAATTGCAAAATCTAATTTACATTCCCCYATTTTCCATTTAAATTCCCACTTTCAGGAAATATTCCCCRCTTCCACGTTGTGCCTGTGTAAAAGATGCTTTGCCATGTTTCTAATTGATTCGTTTTACACTATCRAAAGGATAACAGTGATTTGCAGAAGAATTCTTTTCTGCCTTGCACACATCTCTCATTTGCCCATCTTAATTCAATTAAAGGAAGTAAGGACGGTTTGACCGATGAATGAACCATATTTTAACCGAGGACATTTCTCTGTAAACTGGAATATACCAAGCACTAATTCTCAGCCAGTTACTTCCGATCTGCAACTTTTATTTTGAAAGGTCACGGCTTGGTCACTGAAAAGACAGAGGATATTAAATGCTGGCAAGCATCGGACAGCAGTGCAAAACTGCAGGCTGATATCAAAAGAGTTTCGACTCAAATGCAATTTATATGCAAACAGTCTGTATTTATTCTTAGCTWTCAGTAGCTGGAAGTCAAAACTTTAAAGCAAACCCTCTTTAAAAACAAGAAATCCTTTAAAAGCTCTTTTAAACCGACCCAGCTCGGCACATTGTGTGTCTGGTCCTTGGAAGGACATTAAGGAAAATATAATTTCTCTATTTCCCATAGGATTTCGATTATATTGCTGGGAATTGCTACACCCAGGACATTAAATAGATCACTTCTGGGGGTTGTTAAAGGARATATGTACAGGAACACCGAGCCCAGCTACCAGAATTGATTTCCAGGTGTGAAACATGGGACAGGTCACTGTGTATCCCCAGAGTCACCTGGAATGGAGGTTCTGCCATCAGCAGTGGTGTCAGCCTCTCATTT
>NW_026623608.1:592355-607414 GCF_030028575.1 Malurus melanocephalus
TTTCAAGGAGAAATAGGTGTTCATGTATTTGCAGGATTGTTCCCTCAGCACTTTTTGGCCCTTGCTCTCGACCTCATTGTGTAACAGGAGAGGTGTGCAGACGATGGCACAGGAGGGGGTGCTACAATGAGGATCTTTTTAAGGAAATACTCGCTGACAGCACGCTGCAGTGAGGATAAACACATGCCTGCTGTTTCAAAACTGCTGCAAAGCTGGACTTTTATTAAATAAACACRGCCAACAAGGCAGCTAAAGCCCACRGGSAAGATGCTCTGTCACCAGGGAGGTGAGGATGATGAGGTGTGCCCTTGACCAACCAGTTGGGAAGTTCCTCCTGAACCTGTCAGGGAGCACCCGAGGGGTTTGTCTGAATTCCCACTGAGAACAAAGCATGTGGGACACATCTGCAGCAATGACAGCCCCAAATTCCAGAGGAATGAGGGCTCTAAATGGGCCTTCCCTCACTGCCAAGGTGTCCTCAAACTCCCCAGAGACCCCTCACAGACAGCAACAGGTTACCAACACAAACAGCTTCTCTTCAAAGACCCAAATCTGAGTTTTTGAAATTTGGGTTTTGGTTTCTAAGCCAAGATGTTGTCAGAAGCACTGATGCACATTGGGGAGCCCAAAACCATTGCTGAACAGCCACTGGAGATGTGGAGGGGAAGGTGCACTTCATCCTCTGCTTCTGCTGTTCAGGAGTCACAGAAAACAGATCTGAGCCCAAAAAGAGTTGGGGTCTTTGTAGGTTAAACTTCAGATCAATCTCAAACATTTGTGCCTTTACCACACACCCAGGATAAGAGAGGTGCAGTAGGTTTTAGATGGGATGGTGTCTACACTCAAGGACCAAATCAGCTGCGGAAAACACAGAACCCCTGGCAGGTTTTAGATCTCACATTTTGGTGACCAGGTAGAACCAGAGACACTTCTGGAAACCTCCCATCTGGAAACCTCCAAATTATTAACAAATACAAAAGGGTTTATGTAAATTATTGTGACGAACAAACCCACCATTGGAGGGAGAGCTCCTCAGGAGCAGGGCAGCACCAGGCAGATCCTCACCTTGGCCAGTGTTATAAATAAAGGACATCCAGCTGGTGGGATAGGGAAGAGTTATTCCCATTTGTGAGTTTTTCCTGCAGTGAGAGCAAACCCCACTAAATATTCCTGTCTGCCTYGGTGTGCGCAAARAGCCCGGAGCACATAAATCTGGGGGAATATTGCTCTGAGAAGGACCAAGAAGGACCATAAAGCTGATGGCCACGTCTGTGGAGCTGATTGAAGTCAAACAAGGCTCTCCTGGAYGGTGGGATTYTGGGTTTTTTGGGGTGRCGGTACCCGTTGGGTGGCGGTGGCACTGGCAGCGCCGCCCSGCCGGGCCGTGCGTTAATGACCTCGCAGCAGCAGACAGATCCAGTCCTTCTGCTTTTCTTTCTCACTGAATGATTTCCCTAAAGCCAGAGCTGGGCAAAATGCCACTAATGCTGCCGTAAAACTCCCGCTGCGTTGGGAGGGAGGCAGGCGACTGAGGGTTAGGAGGTAATCAAGCTTACAGATTAAGGCTCGCTAAAGCTACAAGATCAGCACAGCTCGGGGTGTTTATTAACTCTTTGGAAACCAAGATGCACCATTTCCTACCCCCTTCATTTAAAGGATGTTTTCTCACCGGTCCCGAGAGATGAACTGTTTTGAGAGATTAATTTTAATTTGTGCCAAGTTGGGAGTACAGAAGAGACACGCTTTAAATCTATTTGGAGCACTTTCAGGATAAATTGGGTTTCAAACGATGAGATCACATGACAAAAACCTCCCAAAAATTACAGGCAAGGAACATTTATAATGATTCTTCCAGTCATAAAGGTTGCTTTTGAAATGAAACCAGGTAACCTGAAAATCAATGAGTTCAACATCCTTCTGCCCCCTCAGTGAATCAAAGCTGTGACCTGGGAATTCCTCTTTTGGAACAGTGCAGAACGGGTTAATTTCTGAATATAAAATGAGGTTGCTGCAATCTGGGTGTTTTTTGTTTTGTTTTGTTTGTAACACAAAGCAAAATATACTCTACAGATGCTTGATTAAAATGCAACAGCTGTTTATGGCGGTGCATTTTCCGCTAATTTACTGGGGCAGATTTTTGAAGGAGCCTTGTTTTATTGCATCTTCATTTGCATAAACATTCATATACCAGAGCAGTCTGGCCACTTGTCCCTGGCTTGGCTGATATTTAAGGTTTAAATTCAAATTTGGCCAAGTCATCCACTCCCAGAGGAGAAAAAGAGCTTTGGGAGTAAGGTGTTCCACCTCTGCCCCAGGATCCAACCTGCACTTTGTACATATTTACCCTCTCAATCCAAAATATTTCATTTTTTGGCATCGTACACAACTAGTTGTTAATCTGCTCTTCACATCTGTCTGGGTAGGCCTGGTGCCTCTTTTTTTTTTTTTTAATATATTATTATTTCCCTTTTGTTTATTTGATCTGTTACATTCCTTAAGCTTGATGACTAATCCAAATTATTAACAAATACAAAAGGGTTTATGTAAATTATTGTGACGAACAAACCCAAATCACAATTAAAACATTGTTAAGTGAATTAGACAACAATGGCTGCAGCTTCCCTATCATAGATTGAGGCGGATGGATTTGAACTTTATTGACAGTWGCAGCAGAAAGCCTTAATCACTAAGCACCAGCACAGTCTGGGCTGTGTAGGGTAATGACCCATCTATATATTCATAACAAGGCTCTCATTCATCATAATTCATATTAAAAAATAAAAAACCCTCTTGCAAAACTAATGGAGGGAACGTGTGAAAAGTGATTGGATGGGTAAAGCTCYATGGGGCTGGAAAGGCTTTAATTGATTTTATTGTGCTGTGTCTAAGCCTCCTTGCCCAGTACATCAGATCTGTATCTAACTGCATTTCAATTGATTTCCACTGATAGGCTTCTTTCTTATGTCTAGGGCTTAAGTACTAAACTAATAAAAGGATAAAAGACTTTGTAATACAGATTTTTGAAAATAATGTGCACGCGTGATTTCCAGGGAAGAAAATTGTGTGGTATGTGTTTGTCCTCCCCAAGTGACTACAACCAAATGTAATAGAAACAAAATGCAACTAATATGAAGGAGATTACTAAGGGTGGGAGGAAGGGAAGAAAAAGAAAGAAAATAAGGAAAAAATGTCCCTTGGCTAAAATCAGCTTGATTGTAAGCAGACTTGACTTCAATGGAGTTGTACCTGCTCACATTAGGGGTGATTTTGACTGATACCTCAAATTTGATTGAAGGAGATTATAATTCATTTCAGATGTGGGTTAATTCTTTGCCATTTTAAATAATGAATCATATTCTGRTAAAAGTACCTCATGTATGGATCCTGATAAAACCACCTAAAGCAAAATGAGCTGGGATTTAACTGCTCATGGATGCTCGTTTTTCTTGGACCTCTAAAATACATGAATTTTTAAAGCCTCTAACCTGTGGCAGTGACATTGTGACAGACACAAAACTCCTTTTCATGCAGCTGCATTTACACCCAGGGCAGACTCAGCTTGTGCTGAAATCACCACTCAAAGCAGGTGATAACCCCCTCAAAAAACTACAAAAGCAACAGGTTCACCTAAAGCAAATGCATATTAAATACAAACACCAACCACAGGAGGAAAAGCTAAACGTTGAGCAAGTGAAAACTCCCCAAAAAGCCRTTTTTCCCTATTTTTTATTCTCCATCCCCTGCTATCATTTGCTAATCTATTGCACACTGCGCTATCTGCTCGTCAGATGGTTTGTAACATCTGTATAACAAATGATAATGCAGGAGAGTTGTTCTGGGTTTGTGTTCCTTTATGAGGCTTGGTGTTGATAATCTCCAAAGCACACCCATGATTCTTTAAATTAAACATAAGAATCTTGTCTCACAGTACAGCTAGGTTATCCATGTGTAAGAGCCCAAGCCAAGTAATTACACATCCGCTCAAAGGATTAGACACATAAGATTTCTTTAAATTTTTAATAAAAGTGCACAGCTGTTGTAGGGAAAAAACTCTTTTGTTCTAGATTTTTTTAAAAAAACCATTAAGCTCAAAGTGATTCACAGTTATGCTTCAAGAAAAGTACTTTCAAAGTATTTCTGTTCGGCACTTTTTTTAGTAGATTTAACATCACTTAAACCTCATGGCAACAGAATTGAGCCAGGAATAAGCTCGTGGAGAGGTATTTGGTCAAATTTTAAAGAACATTTCCCTGCTCTTCCCAGGATAYCTGCAAATGCATTTCCCTCAGCAGTACAACCCCGTGAAGTGCACATAAAACTGTGACATTAGCTTCATGAAGTCAGGCTGTGGATGAGTGCAGAGCTGGTGTTTGGATGGGACACGATGGACACAGCTGTCCTGACAGCCCTGTGACACAGTTCTGACTGGTGACACAGKTCTGACTGGTTTGGGACTGGGAATGGGCAATGAAATGCCCAAGTGCTGCTGCAAGGTCCCCAAAGCTGGGAGGGACAAGAGCAGCACTCAAAACGAGTTCCAGGAACATGGGAGCAGCACAGGAGCTCTTCAAGAGAGGAAGGAGGGGCTGGAATGGAATTGGGGTGGTGTAGGCAGGGACAGGGGGTGACATCAGGCAGGGGAGTGACACCAAGCAGGGCAGTGACACCAAACAGGGGAGTGATACCAGACAAGGGGGTGACACCAGGCAGGGCAGTGACACCAAACAGGTGAGAGACACCAAACAGGGGAGTGACACCAGACAAGGGGGTGACACCAGGCAGGGCAGTGACACCAAGCAGGTGACAGCATCCAAACTGGCAAAGTCACAATGCACTGGAAGAGACCAACGGGCACGCTGGCCAAACAGGGTATGAACAAAACCTGTTCATGGCCTTCAATGATGGACCTTCCAGAAGAGAGGGAGGTTCCTGAGGACTATGAGCACCAAAAGATGGATTAACTGTGCAAGGAATGCAGGGGCTGGAGGGGCTGGGCACAGCCCAAGGACAGCGATGGGACATTGGCTGGCACAGCAGGACACAGGAATTTTGTCCTGCTCAGCTCAGCAGTGAGATGTCCCCTCAAACACATGGAACACCCCTGCTCCAGCTGGGAACTTGAGAGAGATACAGAGCAGCCTGAGGAGTGGAACAGAGCCCCTGGCTCTGATAAAGGYGAGAGCAGCAAGGATCCTTCCCATTCCAACTGGGAGCCAGGACAAGCTTTTCCTTCCAGGGAATGAAAAACTCTTTAACCTAAAGGACAGCACRGGCACAGACCCAGGTGTGCCTTAAAAGATTAAATACAAAGTGTGGGGGCGTGAAGACACGGGAGGAGTCTCATCACCCYGCTCCATCCTGCTTTTCTAATTGAAATATCTGAACTTTGGCCCTGCAGCTCGGTGTAAATGCAGCACCATCAGCCCTCAGCCAGAATGTGCAATCTTAGTGCCCAACAGCGTGCAGGATTTACAAGATAACCTATGGTATGTGGGTATATTTACAGCAAATCTAAATCTCTAAAGGTTTTAATGAACTGCAGCTGACCTTGATCAGTGATTCAAAGCCCAGAGCAGCTTCTACTCTCTCACACATTACTAACCTTTGCTACAACATTTATCAATTTACCTTCTTGATCTCTCAAGCAGGTCATGTTTTCTAATCAGCCACTAGCTCAAAGACCTACATCCCAATTAAATTACTGAATGAAGACATGCTGGAATGTAGGCTTCTTTTGAAAGAATTAGCACAAAATACACTTAAATACTGGATTTGCTGTGTCTGAACTGATTTTTTTTAAAACACTTCTATAGAATATTCAAGCACAGATACATATCCTGCTCARGACTGTTAATGTCATCCCTGAAACACTCAGTTTCCTTGGATGTTTTTTGTTTTTGCTTCCCCAAGTGTTCTGTGCATTAGTACTGACCTGAGCTTTAAATCATCTACACTGAGCCGTGAGCTCCTCAGACATTGGCCTGTCTGAAATCTTCGGGTTGAAAAAAACACACAGATGTTTATTATTAAGCATAAGAGCAGCTTCACAGACTTAAAMCCACTTGCAACTTAAGTTAGATGCTTATTAAAATGTCCCCAAGATCTGAGCTCATTTTTTTTTCTCTTTCAGTTCAGCATTTTTTTTCTCTTCACGTACAGAGGAGTGGAAGAGGGAAGGGGATGAATGTCCAGCTGAAGGGTGAAATGTCCACTTCAGGGGGAAATGTATAGCTGAAGGGGATGAATGTCCAGCTGAAGGGTGAAATGTCCAGCTAAAGGGTGAAATGTCCACTGTAGGGGGGAAATATCCAGCTGAAGGGTGAAATGCCCAGCTGAGGGGTGAAATATCCGTCTGTAGGGGGGAAAATGTCCACTGTAGAGAGGAAATGTCCAGCTGAAGGGTGAAATGTCCATCTGTAGGGCGGAAAAGTCCAGCTGAAGGGTGAAATGTCCAGCTAAAGGGTGAAATGTCCACTGTAGGGGGGAAATATCCAGCTGAAGGGTGAAATGCCCAGCTGAGGGGTGAAATATCCGTCTGTAGGGGGGAAAATGTCCACTGTAGAGAGGAAATGTCCAGCTGAAGGGTGAAATGTCCATCTGTAGGGCGGAAAAGTCCAGCTGAAGGGTGAAATATCCAGCTGAAGGGGTGAAATGTCCAGCTGAAGGGTGAAATATCCAGCTGAAGGGGTGAAATGTCCAGCTGAAGGGTGAAATATCCAGCTGAAGGGGTGAAATGTCCAGCTGAAGGGGGAAAATGTCCAGCTGTAAGGGTGAAATGTTCAGCTGTAAGGGTTGAAATATCCAGCTGTAAGTGTTGAAATGTCCAGCTGAAGGGTGAAATATCCAGCTGAAGGGTGAAATATCCAACTGCAGGGCTCTGTGCAGCCCCTCAGGGTGCTGGATCCAAGAACAGAGTGCCCAGAACTCCCTTCCCCGTGGATTTGGGGCGCTGGCAGCAGCAATCCCCCAGATTTTTGCCAGCCTTGCTTTGGCTCAGCAATAACCTCATGCAGAGCCCTGCAGCCCTGGCCCGGGCAGGGTGCTGACAGAGCCTGGGATGTGCAGTAGCTCCTCCATCCCCACAGTAGCTCTCCCTGGATGTGATGCACATGTTGGGAATGCCTGTGCCCAGCATGTGCTAAACCAGGAGGGGGAAGGAGGGGAGAGCATCGTGCTGAGCCTCCCAGCAGCACGGCTGATGGATAAATAAATATTCTCCACGCTGCTGCTGCCTCTCACAGCACAGGTGAGGAGAAGGAATCCTCTTGGGGAGAAGGAATCCCCTGGTGGTTTTTTTATTCTCCATTTTTTGCCACTCTCGGAATCTCAGCACACACAAATCACATTCATGGTCACTGAGACAGATGACAGAATTTCAGAGCATYAAAGCAGCACCACTTTCAGATAAATTTCGATTCCAGCAGGGATTCCCCTGATTTTGGAAAGCTGTTTGCTTCCCCTAGCAGCCCTAACTTACACACTTGTTTCCACCAGACTCAAATCATCCACCCCCTCCCTTTATCAAACATTTCACAGGGAATTCAGACCYATCAGTAAGTCCCAAAAGAAACGTGAAGGCACATTTTAAGCAGCACGAAGAGTTTGGATTATTTCAGCTCCCATGAAGGCAGGGAAGATGCCAAATCTGCAGGTGCAGCCTGTGAGAGCAGCTTTGGTGCTGCTGAACCCAGCTTGTCCCTGCTGGGAATTTGCTGGGAATTTACAGGAGGCAGCACCTGAATCCACCCCCACAGGGTAAGAAACCTCAGCAGGGTAAAGAGATCCGAAAGGGTGAGAACTCCTAAATTAGGGAAATCCAGTCAGGATTTGAGCAAAGATCAGCYGGTTCAAAAAGAGATGATGTTTTCAGAGTAATAACAAGCTGCTTAAACACTCATTTTCTATTTTAATTCTCCTTTTTCATGCCCATTCTTCAGTCATAGCATTAATTAAATTTATTGGATAAAATCCTTCTGATGTTTAAAAAGCATGTTTAAATATCCTTCTGATGCTCCAAATTGTTGATCCCCAATACTTTGGGGGTAAAATGAAATAGCATTTCTGGYCCCTTGTCCATCCTCCTGCCCATCTCTGTGTCACTCTGTGCACACCAGGAAAACTGCCTGCATAATTAATTTGATTTTTTTTTTTCTGCAATACTTACAGCAAAGATGATTTCCCTACACTAATGCAGGGGAAACAGCTCAAGACCTGTTCCTTTAGGGAGTGTTTTAGGACAYAGAAACCTCACAGGTATTGTATTTTGATGCTGCTGTCACAGGAAAACAAAAACACGCTGCCAAAACTGACCCGTGACACGAACRAGAAAACACTCCTTGCTCCGAGCTTAATTTATTTGTTGACAGAGAAGATCTACTGTGCCTAATGCAAAGTTCAATAGAAATACATGGAATACAGATCTCCAGAATCACAACTGCAATAAAATAAGCTCCGCGTTTATCTGGCTGTTAAACGCAATCCAAAAAAATTTATTGGTAAAAAGGACTCAAATTCGGTTAGGGTATAAAATATCTGCCTTGCCTGGCAGGAGCAGCTTTCCGAGCTCCATTCATCACAACAAATCAGGGCTGGGGATCTCTCGCAGGGTCCGCCTGCTCTGCAGCCGCCGTGCAGCGGCGCACGGAGCCGGGGASCGCTCGCCCTCCCCTCCTCTCCACATCCCCAAAAAAAGAGACCCCAGCAGCTCCCCCRAGCCCGGCCCGAAGCAAAGCTCAGCCCTGCAGGTGGCTCGATTTGTGCTGGATTTGGTTATTGTTTTTTAAATGAAGCCATCAGCTGAGGGGTGGGTCCGCAGTGGATGCTCTCAGGTTCGTTGTTGGAGAGCTGATCCTCGGGGCTGATCCACGCACTCCCTCCTCAGCTACTTTTTATAGAGAGGTTTTAAAAGGTGACAGTAATAATTCACAGGCAACGTTTATGACAGAAAAGAAAAAAAAAAAAATGGAGTATTTTATCCGCTCCTGCAGCTGCTGTTTGAGAAAGTTCTCCCCAAGAAGGATTTACATTAAACACTGAGCACTTGCAAGATTGTGMATCTCTTCCCTAATTACAAATTCATAAGAGCAGGAGGATTTTCTTGGTGAGAGGTCCAACATGTGTCTTTTTGCCCTGAGCTTGCTATGCTGGCTACCGAAAACAGAAATGTACTAAAAATGAAATAACTTTCCCATTTTAGTGTGGCCATAAGCCTCCTGCCAGGCTGCAACCTAATTGAGAATTTTGATCTGAGCTWTTCCCAAACATGTTATTCTTCAGAGTCTGTAAAACATTTTAACTGCAGATTTCCTACAATCATTACTGAAAGCTATGGGGAGTAAAACAATCAAGAAAAAAGGGGGGTGGGGGTGGAGAGAGAATATTCAGTTTATCAAAGTCAATGGAAATACAAAGTATTAATTATGGTAAATGAAGAAATATGGGTGTTTTTTTTTTACTTTTGGGGGTCAGAACAGTTTTAACGTGGAGCTGGCAGGCAGCTGCCTCTGCCTGACCTGCTCATCCCCATCACTGCCGGATCACATCAAAGCGGGAGGGAGTGAGGAAAGCGGTGCCAAGGTCACCGAGCTGCCTCCAACCACCGCCTTGTTATCAATTCCCATCGCTGATAAGGATGTGACCCCGTGGTGAGCACACAAATGGGGGTATCCGTGTGTCTGTGTCCCCCCAAACCGAGCCCAGAGCGAGAATCAAACTGCCCAGCCCGCTTTGATTCTCAAATGGGCACCGAGGGAGAAAGAGGAGCCAGAGTCCAGCGCTGATAAGATCCACTCAGACCCCAATGCAGCTCCCTTGATTGGGTTAACTGAGCCAAACGCACGGCAGAGCACAATTAAAACGCAGGGGAAATTGTATTTCTCCSCTACAGACGGCTCTTGTGAAGTTTCATCAAAGCAAACCCAAAAATGTCTTTATTATAGCGAGACCTACAGCAGGAGCACATGGAACCCGAAACGAGGGGTGTTATACAGTAGTAAGTCACCTAGTAAAATAAAAGTATATTTTCAATAAAGATTAGCTCTGCATTTTATTCCTTGAAWTTCTTTGATCAAGTAATTTTGAACTACATAAAACCAGCCAGACCTCCCTAACTGAGCATTCCTCAAGAGATTGCTGTGCTGCACACAGAATGCTCCAAGTGCAGCTGACTGCACTTCAGGTGACATTGCTCCTGTTCAYTCGAAACACGGAGCAGTTTTTGCTCACATTTGTTGCAGATATATTGCTTTTGAGAAAAGGAAAGCTCCACACACAGACCATCATATTTCCCAGCCAGAATGAAAAATATTTTTTCAGTGCTCCAGCATTTAAAACGTTCTCAAAAGTGCTGAGAAAACTCCACAAAAAAAAAAAAAAAGGTGGGCTATATCTTAAATCCTTAATGATTTAAACTGCCAAATTTAATGMATTCCCATCGCATTCAGAACGAACAAGAAATTAAAATGTTAACACTGTGAATCATCTTGGTTTCTGMAAGCCAAAGTTAAACACTAACTAGTTTACTCTGTGTGCCCAAAATATTTACTAGCTCTGACTCAGATTTAAACAGTATAAAATATGATCATTCTGGAGTGCAGAACAGTTSTTACACATACAAACGAGGTAATGAGGTGAAACTGGAAGGTACAGAGCTGTATCTTTCCAATCTACCTACAGGTTTGGATTTTACAACATTTTTTCCCCCTAAGGGGACCTAAAGAGCAGTATGTGGTGCTATGGAATTAAAGAGCTAYGATTATTTCGTGTACCTTTGGAATTTAGCATGAAGTTAAGGGTAGGAAACACAGTCAAGGAGACTTTTTAAAAGCCTGTGGAATGGTTCAGGGAGGAACAGGAGGATGGAGCCTTTAATCCTTTAACAAACTTCACTGTCCGTGCCAAGAGGCAGAGAGAAAAATACATTTTACATTTTATAAATAGTCGTGAACATAAGCTAAAGCATTTTGCCACTTCTGGGAAATCAATAGGCAAAAASAAGCCACTCATTTGCAAATAATTTATGTGGCTTTTTTTGCTAATGCAGGACAATCTCTCTGTGAAAACGAGGGCARTAACTTTATTATGCTCATAAATGCAATGCAAAGCAAAGAGAGACTGATGCCCCTGCTCTATCTGCTGAACAAAAGCACAACTTCGATCAGATCCATCAGGCTGAGGAGCTGCACTGCTTGTTTTAAGTCAGGCAAAATGACCGAGTACGGGGGACCAAAAAAGCCACAATTATTTCAAATCCATTAGAGAAGCTGCCATTTGTCATTGCTGCAAACTGCAGGAAYGCAGCAGGAGTGGTGTTCCTGTGCAGGAAACACCTCCACGAGCCTGGAAGCAGATCTGCCATGCCAGGGCTCTGGTTTTCCTGGGAAAGGAGTGCAGAATGAGGCCAATTAGCACGGAGCCTCCYGAATCCCCACAAATGAGGGCCCTGGCACAGATTTTGCAGCGGAGCAGGGCRGGAGAAGGGGCAGCCCCCACGGCTCAATCAGCACTAGACACACAAAGCTCCTTAGTCARGTCTGAAGATCAGAATGTAGGACAGGGCAGAGAGAGACCCTCCTCCTGTGCAGCTGTGGGGGACACGAGGAGGATAATGAACACACTCCCTGAACACACCCTGCCCTCCTACACGGGGAATCCTCCTTTGGGAACTGGGAGAGCAGTTCTGGAGGGTTTCCATGGGACTGCTGCCCTCCCAGAACCTGGGCCAGCCCCATGGGACACAACACCATGAGCAGCATTTTCTCTGTGGTGCCTGTGGCTTATGATTAAAAACCCCAAAATATTCTATTCTATTCTATTCTATTCTATTCTATTCTATTCTATTCTATTCTATTCTATTCTATTCTATTCTATTCTATTCTATTCTATTCCTTAAAAAAAGCTCAAACTTCAACAGAAACTTTGCTCTGAAGGGGAGTCAGGCAGCAGCTCTCAGGTGTTCTGCTGCACAATTACCTGCCAGGAACCCAGCTCACAAGTCCGTAATTCCATCCAACCTGCCCTAMATTCTGCTGTTGGAGTTTTTTTAAAGCTTAGCCATTATTTTATAAAAAAAAGAAAGATGAAGAAAAATGGTGCTTTGTGTAGAATTGCTATTTGCCATAGGGTTAATGCATTGTGTTACTGCTTTGCTTGCAAATGTCCAATAAATTACCAGAGCTGCATAAAGCCCTTATAGGAACCATCAGCCCAGGAGCCAGCCCTCTCCTAAACACCAAACAAACAACTGATACACAACAGAATCAAAGCAAAGGCAGCTTGAAAGTTTTTCAACAACTCATCCGGCTTCGTTATGGATTTGATGGTCTTATTTCAAAGGCCAAAATGCTGAACTTCTCCAAGACTAAAGAAGGGGGGGGTGGAAGATTTTCCATTTGTGCAAGAGAAATGCACAAAACATCCATGATTAAATAAAACTTCCTGTGATTGAATCTGACTGCCATTTTACAATATTAATGCTAATGGATTATCATCCTCTTGTTTGCATGTTTAACTTCRGTTCCCATAAAAGTTGCTTGTACACAGGATCAGAGGGAAATGGCATTTCAGAAACTAAAAACAAAACACACACACAMGCTAAGAAGCAAAGGCAAATTTAAGAGCTACAAAATCAGCAACATCCAGACAATAATCAGTTTCCAATGTCAGACCAGGAAGTCAGGCAGCAAAAAGAAAAAGACGCGCCCGAAAAAGAAAAAGACTTTTAGGAAACAGCAAAATTAAACCAGGAGTAGATATGTAAAATAGATGAATGAAGACAACGTCTTCCTGCACCGAGGGAGTTGTTTAAGGAGAAACAGTGTCCGTTTGTGGCCAGCGATAATACTTTCCATTCAATAGAGTTTGCAGCTTGCTGATTCATATGATTGCAGGCTGGCGCCCCGCTGGCGAGCCCCCTCCGCTGAAATTAAATCCACTCTCTTCAGTTATAAATTATAATGCTCTATAAACAACACTCCCACTGGGAACGGGGAGAGAGAGAGAGCTCTCTGCATAGTCCACTCACTGTTTAATGCTCTGCTCTTCTGCCACAAACAAGGACTGTATGTCTGCCACAGACAGCACTCTTGCTGTAATTTATAGACTGTTTGATGTTGAGAGCAGGGGAAGGAAAGTAGGATTGTAATGCGAGTCAAAGAGGAAAAGAAGTTGGAAGTGGGTGAGTGTGCAAGAAGGAGGAAGGACACAATACATTTTACACGCATATTTCAGTGATACATCACTGATGTATCTTGCTGCCCCTGAGGAATTGTCCCCTCCAAAAAAAAAAAAAAAAATCTGGAATACCACTTAAAATAAATGAGACGTCCGCGCCGCAGCGCGCGACGCCAGGATCATTCCATATCAATCAGGAGCCATCTCCACGACTGAGACTTGAAGTCTGTTATCACAGAGAATATGAAAACATTAAAATGATATGGATTTAACTGCAACTGACAGCAGCCCAGAAATTCCCAGCCCGGGCTGAGGAGCTTTTCCTGGAGCAGAATGCCCGCTGAGCCYGGATCCCGCAGCCCCCGAGGCACACGGAGCCAGACCCGGAGCAAGACCCCAACCAATGCAGCTTCCTCTCATTCCCACTTTCCTCACCTGTGCTGGGCACAGGGAAATCATTCTGGCTGCTCTTCACAATTGTTATTGTTTTTTTTTAAATCAACATGCAACAGGCACCCAACCGCTCCAAGCGCACGCATGAATCCCACTTCTTTTTCTTTTTTTTTTTTTTTTTAAACCAAATGGATTAAAAAATACCAGTGGAACTATTTCTGCTGTGGGAAAGATGAAGATTCCAAGTCAAAAGTATATTATTATCCCTAAGAACAGCCTCTGTTACACAGCTGAGAGGGTACTGGGAAATACCCCACAGGCCAGCCAGAGCTTCGGCAGGAGCACAAACCAGCACGAATTTCGGAGCAGAACCCTTTCATTATTGTCATGGAAATTGCAAACTAAACCGTGAGGCAATGACAGAGTGCTCAGGAAAACGGACACCAGGATTGAGATGTCCAGCACTCAAGACTGTGATGAATGAGTACAAGTCAGTGATCCCAAAACCCCTCAACCTCCMAAAATTGGCACGGCACAGTCACGTCAAGGTCTCCGCATGATTTTTGAGAGTTACACAGCACATTGGGACAGTGCTTTTTTTTGTTAATAATATTTTCCCATTTTTCCCAAACCCCACCACTACACCTTTTTTTTCTTTTGAAACTGAGTAGCTTTTAGGTTTGGGAGAAAAAGGGAGGGAGGGAGGGCAGAAACCTCCTTTACTGTGAGGTTGAGCCCTTGTATGTCAAATCTGGCCTGGAGCGAATTTTCACAGCTGAATTATAAACCCTGTAAACAAGGGTTTATGATGGAAATGCTGACACAACCTTAATTACAAACAGCGTGAAGTGGGGGGAGGCTCTGTAACACACACTCCTTTTCACTGCCAGTCCTCCGGCACRCCATCCACGCAAAAACCACTCCTGCTCCTGCTTCTTCCCCTCACTGCTCAGGCAAGAGTGTTTTTACAACAAATCTGGTTGCTCAAATACTGTCCTTTAGAAAAGAAAGGAAAAAAAAAAAAAAGCCTTGATTTTGTAATAAAAGTATAACGTATAGCTTAAAAATAAATTAAATAAAGGAAACATTAAAAGATAAATGGAGCAGGATGCTCTATGGCTGAGGTAATTTGAGTGGAAAGGGAAGGAGGGAGTTTACATTAATAAATGATTAAAGGCCTTAACGMGGGCCTATCTGGTTGAAGAGAGGAGCATAGTTCTCCACCTCTCCTCCTTCAGCCCAGCTTTTTTACATTTGTTCTCAATGCTGATCAATATGGTTTTCATTTAGTGATTTCCATAATGCCATATGTGATCTGCAAGCCTGACATAATGAAGGCAGAAAGAGAGCTGAAGTCATTTGAACGTTCTCGCTCGCATGTCTGTCGCCAATTTAGAAAATAAATATCTATTGAGAGTTAGGGTTTCCTCCTGTCTAGGAGAATCACAGCAGCATTTGCATATGCAGAATGCAAAGCCTGCTTTTCTCTCTTCTCC
>NW_026623608.1:607528-611431 GCF_030028575.1 Malurus melanocephalus
TGAGTTGTATTGAGTTTGTTTTTTCACAGCGAAATAGAAATATTATTAAAGTTTAAAACTGAATGAGGGCTGGCTTCTCCCTGCTCTAGCTGAGACTTCCTTGGCATCCCAAAAAAGCAGAGGTTTGCTGTCTGCTGAGTCACATTGACCTGCTGGATCCCATCAGAGACCACCTTTGAAACACAAGAAAAATCAGGTCTGTGTGAAGCAACATTTGGTTTTTCATCATGCATTGTCTTGGTGAGAAGCCTCAATCAATAGTGCAGAGCCATCAGCCTCATAAACTGAGCTCTTCTGCCCCTCACAGGTGTGAATTACATTTTATAGCAATGCTGTATGTTTAATAAAATAGCAGGACTGGCAGGTAGCTTTTGGAGGGCTGGAATTGGAGTTCATGCCACCTGTAAAACATCCCTGGCACAGGAACAGTGTAAGAGCCATAACTGAATTGTAAAAATGTCAGTGGTTTATGACAGACAAGATGCCACAGCAGATTCAAAGGTGTTTGGCAGCTGGTGGAGCTCTCAGCAGATCTCACAGGAAAGGATGAAACTGGAGGTTTCTAAACCCCCAACCTTTGGCTGTAATCACTTCTCACAGATGCCCCATTTGGGGCATTAATTCTGTTTATAAAAGTAAGCAACATGTTAAAATCTGTACTTGAGAGTGGCGTTATTTGAGTGAYTCCTCCTGACCCAAACTCCCAATTCCTCAGCAGATCAGGGAGATGTGCTCTCCTCAGCTACACCCCAAACATCAGCACACAACATTTCAACATTTCCTGGCTGCTGGGAAGCACCAGCAGCATCCCAGGATGCTCCATTTGCTGCAAAGGGAGGATTCTCCCCCAAAGAGGTTTTGCTTTTAATGCACAAGATGTAAACAGTAAAACAACACAGGAAAAGTCACAGTTTGCATTCAATTTCGGAGCCAGGCTGCTGCTCTGGCAGCTTCGAGCAAGTAAATGGTGTTGTACTACAAAGGTTTCAGTTTTTGGTTGAACACTGAGCCATGAAAACATTATCTGAGCTGCTGTTAATAAAACTTGCAGTTCATTAAGGGTATCTGACGGAGAAAAACCAATGTAAATGGGGATTTGTGACTGGTGAGCAMGCTCTCCATCATAAACAAACTTTCTTTGAGGTTCAAAGAGTTTAGTCAACGATTTAAAGATCTTTTTCTCATTGTTTCCAGGCATTGCCAACTCTTTGTCTACAAGAAAACAGCTCCAAAAAGCCGCTCTTTGTACACAYTTTCCAAGTTCCACAAATTGCAGTAAATGCAAAACGTAACCACGGCAAAAAAACCCACTGCTGAATTCAGAGAGGGATGTCAAAATTAAAATACCCCGATGATATTGTGAAAATTATAAAGACTCTCCCTTCCCTGGAAGTGCAAAGCAGCATTAAAAGAATTTCTACTCCTTCTGTTTATATCACACTTCTGCATCTCTGTTTACCCAGTGGAACTAATGGTAAGGGATTTCAGCTTCCCAATTATGATATTGCATTGACCTAATTGGGTTTCTGGAGGGCTTCAGGGAATTCCACCCTTAAAGACTTTGTTCCCACTAAATTAAGAAAGATGTGGGGAAGCGCGGCACTTTCAGAAAGGGACAAACAAACCTACAGAGAAAAAAAAAACCTAGAATAAACTGGACTGCGAGCAGCAAAACCCCAAACGCCGTGCCTTGAACGGTAAACTGCTCGCAGCAGCCGCGCTGGGATTGATAAATGAGTGTTGGGAGCCGGGAGAGAGGACGGATAAGGGAAGGGAGAGGGGACGGAGAAGGATGGGAGAGGGGACGGGAGAAGGGACGGGAGACAGGACGGAGATGGTACGGAGAAGGGACGGAGAAGGGAAGGAGAAGGAACGGGAGACAGGACGGGAGATGGGACGGAGAAGGGATGGAGAGGGGACAGAGAAGGGACGGGAGAAGGGATGGGAGAAGGGACGGGAGAGGGGACGGGAGAAGGGATCGAGAAGGGATGGGAGAAGGGACGGAGAAAGGACAGGAGAAGCGATGGAGAAGGGACTGGAGAGGGGACGGAGAAGGGATGGAAAAGGGATGGAGAGGGGACTGGAAAGGGGACGGGAGAAGGGACGGGAGAAGGAACGGAGAAGGGACGGAGAAAGGACGGGAGAAGGGATGGAGAGAGGACTGGAAAAGGGACGGGAGAGGGGACTGGCAAAGGGACAGGAGAGGGGACTGGAAAAGGGACGGGAGAGGGGACGGGATCGCTCCGAGGCTGCGGCTCCCGGGGAAGGCGCCGCCACTGCCGGGGCTGCCTCTGACCTCCCGCCCAATTACAGCCTCATTGGCAAAGCAAACAAGGAATTATTGGCTCTTTAGTCGGGCTTTTCTTCTCCCGCCCCGGCCCCTGCTTCTCATTCTGTTTTTTTCTCCCCCTTTCCTGTTAGGCAAAACGAAAAAAAAAAAAAAATAAAAAAAACCAACCCAAAAAAAGCCCCAACCCCCAAACAACCCCATCTGCAAACACCTGATATTCATCTGAGTCCTGCAGTTGTACAGTCTTGTTAAATTGTTACCACCTTTTCCACAAGCAGTTTTGGCAATTAACCTCGTGGTCATACACTTCAAAGGGAACAACTGTTGAGTTTAACCTCCTTGAGCTACCATGGATTCCTTTATGATTTTTCTTCAAACACTTTCATCCCCAACAAAAAATGCAGACTGATAAGATTGGTGTTTATTTTTCCATTTTGTCAGTTTATTAGGATGACAAATACCTCGACCAGTCCTCACTAGTTTGTGCTCCTCCAAGTCTGCTCAGAAGGAAGCTCTCCTATTAATTCCCATTTCCAAGGCAGCCTCTGTGCCTGCTGGAATCCATGGATTTGATACATCTGACCCCTCCTTGCCCCTGTTTGCAAATCTCTCAGATATTCCTCACAATGCCTAAAAGCTCCCAAAGCAGAGCATACAAGGSAGTTAATGCTGAGGACACGGGATGCCATTAGAAATAGATCTATTATATATATTTATTTAGTTAAACCCCACCGTTACTGAGAGGCAGGACTGCTTTGCACATGAAAAGGGGCAAAGAGATTCCTCCCCCCTCAATTAGAATAGCAGTTAACAGGATCAGGATCCGTGTCAGTACAAACCACGTTAACTTTTCCTTCTGTCTCAACTTCTGACTACAACRTGGATTTATTTCCCAGATCTGCAGCTGCTCCTAAAGCAACTGGATAGCAAATGATAGGAAAGTACCAAAGCAAATACTACAGCAGTGTGATCAGGTTACTTGGAATGCTGTTTCCCCCTGCATTTACATTCTGGTATTATAGCACATTTTTTCCTCCAAAGTAATCACGAAAATGTAAAAATGGGTTATTCTTAGGAGAAGCTTTCAACAGCCAGCCAAAGAATCCCAAAAAAAGTGTCTGAATGACCTTTTGGTACGGAGCSAGCACACCCGGCCGTGCCGGTGGCCAGAGGAAGCATCACTTTTCTCTGGCTGCAAACTGCCTTGGGTGGGAGAACGAGGAACAAAATCCCTCTCCAGGAAAAGAATGGAACAAAAGTTACAGATCTGTCTCGCAGCACAAGAAGGGGAAGCATTTGGGCAAGCATATGGCATGTGTTTCAGGTTGTGAGGGAGGCAAAAAAAAAAAAAGAAAAAAAAAAAATCACGATGTTCCGTGCACCACAGACCAAATAGAAAACTTATTCTGACTATTCTCATTTGTCAGAGGCTTTTCAAAACTAAGCAGATCTCTCCATAGCTCTGATGTCAAAGGAGGAAGGAACCGGTGGGTATCGTGTTTACATTTTTAGGTTCTCTTTTAATCGTTCCCACTTTTAATTTTAATGTGCTTGTCAACAAAATGAGAAACTCCTTCACTCACTGGCAAAAAAAAAAAAAAAAAAAAAAAAAA
>NW_026623608.1:611464-627979 GCF_030028575.1 Malurus melanocephalus
AAAAAAAAGAAATTAGCACATTAAATGATACATGGGTCTGGTGCTATGTTGCACAGTTCAGTGAACCCCTGCACAGATCAGCAAGATGGCTGGAAATGTCTCTTTCCGTCTGTTTTTCATCTCGGAAGGCTGTGTACTCAGCAGAGTGTGAAGAGAGCCTCTCTCCCCTCCGACCGCTCCTGCTCACCCCCCCAAAGCCCCTGCAGCAGAGAGCAGGAACTGGAGCAAATGCTTTTGTGAATTAAGAGATCTTGTGAGCGTAAATTTGGTCAGGCTGCTCCTTTCTGCAGGCCAGCCCCGGCTGCTGCCCCAGGATGTGAACTGTCAGTTCGCATAGCTGGTGATGAGTTGCAGAACCATCAGGAAAGGTGAAGACGGCAGAAGCAAGAAAGATTCAAGACTGGTGGAAATCATTTCACAAGGAAAATTTCAGCCATCAGTGGGAGGAAGCTTTGAAAAATGCTGCCATTTCCGAGTCAGAACGAAGGAAAAATTAAATTACTGCCGGTGAGGCGAGCCAAAGTCGCATCTTACCCTAGGGAGAGGTTTGATAATGGTAAACATTTGACAGCTGGCCTGAAGTTGTTATCTTGTTCTAACAGTTGTTACAGTCTGAGCGAACATTTCTGATAAGAGAACAGAAGGAAAAACACTAACCCATTTTTAATTTCTTGCTTTCTGTATTTTAAGCCACAGTGCCCAAAGCCAAACAGGTTTAAAGCCGTTTGCCACCATCACTCTGATTAAAGCCTCAGTTTTTACGCCGAGCACTGGACCAGGGCTGAGTGGATACAGCAACACCTTAGGAATCATTTAAAATAACTTCAACCTTCTTTTCAATACCCCTTAAATATCCCTCCTCTGTTTCACCACGAGCAATTACAAGAATTAACCCTAAATTAAAGTAACATTGAAAAAAATTAATCAGTTTAAGTATTTAACTTCCAGATCTACCACAAAATCTTGTTTCGCTATTACTTTACTTCAAGCTGTTGATGTACAACCGCAAAACTTTAATTCCTTTATTATTCTTTACTAAAGAATATTTCTTCAGACACATTAGGAAGGCAGCRACCTTGGTTCCACCTGAGTGGAGCAAAAATGAACGAAAACCAGTTGTGTTTAAAYAGAAAAAGGTATGGTATCTTCACAGGAAATTCAATTATCCATCAGCTTTTTTGTGCTCGCTTGTTCCTGACAAAGCACATATTGAGGAGGGAGACACGGCTCTGCTCTGTCCTGCCATTAGCAGCTCCTCCTTTAGGAAAACACGGCGTGGATATGGAAAGTACATTACATGTATGTCAAAATCAAACTACCATTCTGGCACAGAATCGTGTGCTGTGAGGGACGGTTTTGTTTTTTTTTTCTTTTTTAAATCAGGAATGCATTTCTAAGCTGTTTAATTCAGCTTAACCTCACACAACACATACACAAAGCACTTACCTCCCATTAAAAATAATTAAGATGAATATGCATCGTGGTTATTAAACTCTGTTTAATAACTTATCGATATGGACTGTGGGTAAATCTTCCTTTCCCTGAGTACCTAAAGCCTCCCTGCCCTAAGTGCCTCCTTGTGCAGGGGCAGGCCCAGGGAAAGCTGATAGATAGGTTTTCCCTGACGGTCACAATCCCAATCCCAACCCCAGGCACAGGATAACACTCCAATTAGACAGGCAGCACGTGAAGCTCGTCCTTAGACACATAAATTACCTCCAAAACTCTCTCTGTATCTCCTGCATTTACAGGTAGAAAGTGTTTCATTACTTTTTCCAGTGCCTCTGCCCCACTCTTAAAGCAAGAGTGTATAAATTGATATTAAAGTATGGTATTTTGAGAATGTTTCAAAGTAAGGTCAAACTCGTATTAAAAACCTACTAGTGTAGGCTAAAATAACAGTCTGGCTGAGCAGCCCTGGGTGCATCTGGGTTCAATTACCCACTACATCCTTGCTGTGTTTTCTACCAGCAAGAACAACGCAAGCAAGGCTCGGAGTTCACGGATAATGTCAAAGTTAGGTTACTCAGAAGAGGAATGAGATAAATCATCCAAACATCACAGTCATATTGGCAGCCCCCTTTTCCCCCCCTTCATCACGGAAAGCAGCACAATATTGCATAACAACAAACAGAGGACAAAAGTCCTCACCTCRGGAGGAGGAGGGAACCCAGCTGGAGTCCTGCTCTCTCACACACAGTGTGAGTGAAAAGCACACGCTGAAAGCAGGGCTCAAARAAGGAGGCAGAACCCAACCTAATGCGCAAAGCAAACAAACACGATTTACCACACTGTCACCCCGACTGAGTCCTTTTTTTGGTGTTTGACCCTGCAACAATGAGGCTGGATTAACATTCATTATTTGCATTCAAGGAGCTGTCGTGTGGAGCAGGAGCTGCTCCAGCACCAGCCTGAGACAGCAGAGRGGTTGGGACACTTGTGGAATCACTGGCTCGATCCTGACCCGCTCAGTGGTGCCCAAAGTTTGAGCAAACACAAACCCTGTGTCTCTTTTTCATGTTGGTTAACAAGGATTTAAGGGCTGTGTGGACAAACAACACTCTGGGGCTMCACTCAGCCTGGGTAAGAGGATGCCATCCCAAGGATCCCGTGGAAACCAGGCTGCCACATCCTCCACAAATGGCATAAGACAGACTCCAGTACCACCACCCCTCCCAGGGGACATCTGCACATCCCTGCACCCCACCCCAACCTCTCCCAAATTGGGAGGCTGCGCTCAGACCCTGCATAAAATCACAGCAGTGTCTCTGTCTGCAAAGGCAGACGCTCCTCCAGGGAATGGGAAGATTGTCCTTCCCTTCCATCAAGGCCCATAAAAAAGCAATTGTCAGTAAAGTTGCTCAAAATTATGTATGTTCTGGGAGCGCTGCACAAGTATTTTTAAAGCAGCATGTTTAATTCTGAGCAGCTCGATGTGAAATGGCAAAAGGCAGCAATAAATCACCAGCATCAAAACTGCCTTTGTGGTGCATGAGGAGTTGGTTTATCCATTCTGGAATTCWGTTTGCATCAAAGTAATAACTTCTTTGCAAAATGATCAATCAGGTTAAATTTGGAGGAAAACGTGATTTTTGCCCCGACAGTGTTTGTCAAAACACTTCCAAACTAGAACATAACAAGATTTTACAACATCCAATAGCCAATGCTCCATTTTATATATATCTATATATATACATATATTATAAATTCATGTCACTGTAATGTACCTAATTATATAAGGTCATTTCTTATAGAAAAGCACAAGTATAAAAGTTTGATGGCAGAACAGTCTGGCTGTTTATTAATTTACTATTGCAGATGAGAAACCCTCCTCTGGCTGTTCCAGGGACGGATGGAACACACTCCTGCCTTCCAGAAAAGCCACCTCCAGCTTCCAGAACATCAAGCAGCCCCMAGAATTCCAGGCTGAGGGGATCCCCAAGGCTCAGCCCCATCTCCTGGGTGTGCAACCCATCTCTCTCCCTCTGCCAACACTCACCCTGTGCTCACCTGTTTCCCTGGAGACCAGSATTCACAATGAGGGCTATAAATACACCCAGTAATTAAGAATCTTCCTGAAGCAAACCTTCCAAGCCATTTGCCATCTCARGAATGTTTTAACTTCTGGAACAGAGAATGGTCTCAGTGGGAAAAGGATATGAATGAGGGGCTCAGGTGGRCCAAGGTCAGAGCTACAGAGAGGGAAAAGTCATCCCTGGACAGGTCATCAGTGGTGCGTCAGAATGGACAACTGTGCATAAAGACTATTTGCCCAAAATCTCAGGCACAGAGGCTGCTGAGCAGCTCAGAAATAAGAATCCAGGAGATATTATTTAATTCTGCAACACTTGAGAAGAGCTGCTGAGGTTTGCAGAAGCATCACATCCCTGAACACTGAATTTCACCAAAAGGAACTCAGCCCAAGCCATCCCCATTCTGGATGATCCTTGTGAAGAGCTCCTGCAGATGGAGCACCCACAGAATCCCACGGTGCTGAAAGCAGCTCCATCCTGGAATTAACAAATTATTTTTAAACACTTTCCATGTGATTATGCCYGATGAATAAACAAACACACATTTACGGTGAGGAGACGTTACGGTTCAAAAAAGCAATACAACATCTTTCAGCTACCCTTTCTTAAAGCCTTAATAAGCCTGTGCATAAATCAAACCTTTCCTTGGTTGGATAGACTCTCACTGAGACGTGCCCATGGTGCTAATTCAGAGCAGAAAACGCTCTTATTCCAGGCCACTGCAGTGAAGTGACATTTACCTAATGCAGCTATAAATTTCCTGATAATTAGTGGGCAGCTGATGCTGATGCAAACTGACTAGTGCAGCAATGCCAGTCTCCAACTAGCTCTCCAACACCCACAAGTTAATCAGATTTAAACCCCAAAATTTCCAAAATTCTGATCGGGGCAATGGCTCAAGGACAAAGGCTGGTGCCATCGAGCTTCCACCAGTTGCTGTGATCTCTTCATGGTCCAGACACTGCTGCTAACGAGATGGAGCTCCCCTGAACACTTCTCACATCAAACAGCTCACACAACTTTTCATTTATCCCCACGTAATCAGCATTTCCTGAATTCTTATGATTGTGGAGTGAACGCAGATTGGTTCACTCAGAACTGAAACAATGGAATTCTTAGATGTATAACATGGTGCTTTCAAAAATAACTTTCAAAAGACACTTCTAAAATTTCATAGCCAGTTTTGAAAGCCCCTGATGCCTATCAGGATTTTCCAAGTTAAGCAGGTGACCAATTTAAAAAAGTTTTAAAATGAAGTTAAGAAACCTGGCCCTAAATCACACCCAACCTTTCACTCATCATGAAGTGCACGGTCTGCAATGCTGCTCCATTCTATGTCTCTMCCCTCAAAAATAACTCAGTTGGACAAAAATATGTTGATTTTAGTTTTCTTATCTCAACCTGATGCTGAGCAATGTTTACATTCTAATACTTTGGAAGCATTAGAGTAAGAATTGSTGTAAAACAAATTAAAGAGCAGCTTTCGATGCACAGTGAGTTTATTTAATGCTGCAAGAACTACCATGGAAGTTGTAAGTAGCTTCCCAGACAGAGAGAAAACACAGACCCATCCTTTAAAATRCTTTCTCAAAACAGTCTTTGACCTTTTGGGTGCATCATGAACGAGGCCAGTCAATCAGACAAAACCCTTCTCCCTGTTTTTTTCTTGGATGAACTGTTCCTTTATCACACTATTTTAGGAAGAAAAAAACCTTTCGGCACGAYAGGTCAGAACGTCATTCTAAAGCAAAGATTGAGCTAAAATTTCATGAGAAAGTTAATTAACATTTGGAAAATACCCTGAAATTCTCCCTGAATGCAAAGGGCCATCCACATGSTCTCAKTGGTCAGGAAGTGTCCAGCTCTGTRTGATTCCCAAGGGAAGGAACAGMWGTGGGATGGCACAGGAGCAGTGCCCACCTTCASCAGAGCTCCCAGCCCTGGGCAGTGCCTCACACTCAGCTGAGGATCACAGTTTGCATTTTCCCAGTTGCACTTTTTGGGATTGCTCTGCACGCAGAATGCAAAGGCCAATAAAGGCAGGGTACAGTTTTCCATGTATTCAGCTTTTAGTTCATACACTAATTATAACCCAGACTGATCTTTGAAAGTGGAAAAACCCGCAGAATTAAACAGAAAAACTACAATAGGGTGAAATAATTGCATTTATTTTTGTTCTGAATTCCTGGTTAATAGAAGTGTCAGACCATGCAGAATCCAATGTRCTTTTGAGACTTGTCTCTAGTTACACGTCCAACATTAGATAGGAACTTTCTGACCCTTCTCTGATTTAAAACCTGGTTTGTAAGCATTACTTTTTGTCATTCTTTTCCCTTATTAAAAAGGGCAGTGTGGAAAAAAGATGATTAAAAATATCAAACAAACACCAAACCTCCTGTGAACGGACCGTTGGAAAATAAAGTACGATTTAATGAYGTGAGAAATTAGATGAAACTGTCAAGTTTAAAGAATCTTAAAACGGTTAACAGGTCAAAACATAAAAACTTCTTTATGTATAGAGTGAATATAAAGGGAACATGGTAAGTATCTGCCAAGGGTTAATTGCAACCCTGCATGAAAAACAGTTAACAAGTGAGAGTTAGAACACCCAGGAGGAAAAGAAAAATTTTTCCAGTGCCATGAGAAATAAACAACAAGGGGGAAATATTTCCTTTGGCCACTGTTACCTCCTCTCCAAAAGCTCAGAGGAGCAGTGGGAATGCCAAGGCCTGGTTTGCTCTTGACTCCCTCCGAAACATTTGTCTTCATTACCACTCTTTTTAATCAGGGCTCCTTCATGAGTGTTTCTGCTCAGCCCCCAAGGGGCGACTCTGGGCTGCGATAAATCAGCATCCATACCGCAAGTCACTAATCAGCACTCTCAGGGAAAGAATAACACTGAAGTGCAGACCACTAAAGGCTTGGAGAAACCTGAAGGCTCCGTGGCCTCAAGGAAGAAGGGCCCACATCAAAATAATCAGCCAGTGAACCATCCCTACCTTCTGGGCTTAGCAGGACTCACACTCGGAGATGTTGGTTAAAAGCCTCCYGCACACAAAGTGTTCTCGCTGGAGAAAGGGACTTGATTGATAAAGAGGGAACGGGCTCTCACCCTTGAGCTTGGTTCCACTAATTCAGTGGGTTGCACTYGTGCCTCCTGCTAGAAAGCATTCAGGGAAACAAACTTGGTAATGGATACCTCGTGCTGCCATCCTACCATTTCTAGAGGAAAAAAAAAATCAGTGTACAATGAACTGAAAGAAGAGGAAATGGACAGAGGATAACACATTCCTATTAATGCAATGGAAGAAGGAAGGATTTTGTCCATGTCTTTTGTTTTCAAAGGTCATTTATAAATACAAGAGATGTCATCTCAAAAGGAAAAYATCTGCATAGGTTATCTGTGCTTATGCCCATCTCCCTTTAAAACCCCTGTGTGATGTTCCAACTGCAGAAACAATTAATTTTTCAATAGTTGTTATTATTCCTTAACATCGTCCAAATCCCCAACTCTGCCTCAATGCTTGCCAAGGACATCACAGAAAAAAAGCTGAGTGCCCACCCAAGCCCTTGTGCCTCCCCCAGCTGCCAGTACCACTGAGGAACAGCCCTGAGCTGTAAAACCCAGCCCTGGCACCCAAATTAGCAAACTAAGCATCCTCCCATCCAACGGCTGCTGAACAAAAATCCCAGAGCAAGCTYTTCCAAAACCACAATTGCAGCCATCCACAAGTTTTTTTCCCCTGTTAAGACTCATCTCTATGGTACCTGGAAATCTGGCCCATGGAGATAAAGCGATTATGGAAAGATCACAGAAAAAGAAGAATTCTTCCACTGTTCCTACTTCCCAAGCTCAGAAAGCTCCAGGAATCACATCCCTACACTGAGCTGTGTCCAGCACTGAAATACAGCATTACTGGAGAAAAATCTCCAGTCCTAAACCAACAAACCATTATTGTTGTCTACTTTMTTTCCTTCAGGTTTTGGGCTGTATAAACTGAAGGATGGATTTGCTTCCAGCTGGGAGGGGAAGAGGGTCTGTGTGAGGGTATTAAAATGTGTCTCCAGAAGCCAGAGTGGTAGCACTTTGTGCCTGATCTCTGCCAAATTATTCCCAAAGCAGCAGAAAGCACCAYTGGGACAGAGCAGCTCCTCATTTGAAGGTTTGAACACCAGAGAGGGGAAGGGAAGAGAGACATTTGCTGTGAACTCATCGTGAACTTCTGCATAGTTCCAGTCTCACACTCAGCTTTATTACCACTATTTTATGTGTGTGACATAAAAACGTTTACTGTGGTAATCAAAACACAAGTGAATGATGYTTACTAATTAATACTCATCTGAATTTTGGAGCTACAGAGTGTTCAGTTAAGGGGGACACACTGTACTCCAAAGCCCAATCTTTTRAGCACTATAAATAGGTGGCTTAGGAAAGTTAGGGCCGGGTTCTATTAGAGGAGCTGCTAAACCAGAGCGTGGAATGCAAGGAAAATATTCCCTCCACCGCCCGTGCTCCGTTACTTCAAAGAATTCAATATAGCCCAGCGCGCCTTTCTCAGAGATGAAAATTGTCATTTAAGTTGTCTGGTCCCACTCCACTTAAATGATCCTTTAATTTCCTTTCTGATCCCCGAGGCCTCAGGTGGCTGGGGCGGCTCTCGGTGCCCGGGGTCGCAGGAGGAGCTCGCAGCTCCTYTGCTGAGCTCCTGATCCTCTCCCCGAGCAGCGCTTTCCTGTCTCGCTCTGCCTTGCGTGCTCCGCTCCTCGGGCAGCCTCAATCCCTCTCCTGGAACGCCCCTTCCCCCTCCAGCCCGGGCCTGACATCCGGAACTGACTTAGGAAGTGCTCTAATGGTTACCAAATTTTTGGGAACTGCCTCAGCTTTTCGGAGCTGAACATGTGTTCAGTGCAGGCAGCATCCACCGGCACCACTTGAYCTCACGGCAGCCTCCGACTTGCTGATTTTTCTTTTCCTTTTTTTTTTTTTTTTTTTAAATCCCCCCTCCTCCTTGAAAAAACAAGAAAACTTTTACCAGATAACACATGATGTAAATGCAAAATTATGTTGTGAAATGACTGCAAACATGCTGTTTTCCAGATGTCTGACGAGACAGTAAAGAAACAGCACAAAGAAGGGTCAACAGTTTCCGTCAGAGACTCTGCTGGGTTCCACATGAAAAAAAAAAAAAAAAACCCAAACCCCAACATTCAGATCTCATAAATTCAAGGGGCTCTGCACGGCTGACAAGCTATTTAGGCTTTAAAAAATAAAACGTGAGGTTCCTCTGCCATCTGCCAAATTTCACTCCATCGATAGGTGGTTAAAAGCCATTTGACTGTTAACATTCTAAGAATTTCCTAAACCCATTATTGCCTCAAATACAAGAGACTGCCTGGGAATCGCTGCTCCTGGGAAAAGCTATCTGAGGTAAGCAGGGCTGCATCCTCTGCTTGCTTATAAATACAAATCTCCCTGCTCAAGCCCAAAACTTTGCAGGAGAAAACGATCAAAAAGAGTTGGAGGAAGAGATGAAAGYGAAGAGCAGCTGCCAGGCACTTCCCCTCATCCCCAGCATGCCAAGAATGAYTGACTTTTGCCACGAGGAATTGCAGCTTTTGTTTTCCAGCAGTTCYTCCCCAGCTGATGCCAGAGGCACCGACGGTCACCTCAGGAGGCTGTGGGGCAGGGGACATCTCTGCACCAACCCATCAGGGCTGGAATTCCATTTCTTCCCAACTCTGCTTCCTCTCACAGGACACAAACCCGTCCTTTTGGGCCAGGAAATCAGGAGCTGTGGTTATAGAGATTCTTGTTATGCTTTTCTTCCGTCCCCTTCCCCACTCAGGCAATTTTTACGTCGTACACGACTCGAGATGGACTGGGTGATATTTTTACCGCAACTCAACAAATTAATCTTGAATTTCAGCACGTTGTACATAGGAAAACACCAACCAGAATTCACAGACAGCTCTGCCCAAGTGGAAGCCACGGATCCAGACTCACTCTGGTGATGTTTACGTGGTGTCTGCAGCTCAGAGAGGCTCTGAAAGCAGCACAGCCTCTGTGCAAACCCCCACCYTGCATCCAAGAAGTTCTGGATACAAGCAAAGGCATCCCATAAGGGTTTTTTACACCAGGCGTCCTTACAGTAAAATTACGGTATGACTTTATGTGAAAGCGACACCACAGAAAATATTTTAACTCCAGACAGAGCATCTGTGGATGTCTCAGAAACTCCTGGTTCTGTTGTAGCTGCACTGATCAATTCCCCTGCAGACAAACCCCAAGCCCACAATGAATTCATTCACTGTATTCAGCAGCCAGCAATAGCCAGTAGTTGGCAGCACGGTCCCTCCACCTCAGCCACAAGCCTTGGGAAAATCTCCCCTGGCTGGCAGAAATCTGCATCTGATGGTATGTTAGGAAYATTTTTGTTCTCCTCCTCTGCAGTAATCAGGATAAAAAGTTCATGTGCTCTGCCTGCCTCCCTATCAAAGCAGGATATTCCTCTTCYAGGAGAGTCTGACACAAGAGGAGCTGGATTTCCCTGTTACCGACTCAATAAAATCCCCAGCTTGTCTTTTTCTGTGTTATTACAGCACTAAAACATTGCATGAATTGAAATGTATACTTTATTTTATTTACAGTGAAGGAAATCATTCATTTGGTTGTGAAAGAGTTAATAAGGAAGAAAATCACACACAGTGCGTGTTAAAGGTTAGAGGAATAATCAGTCATTTGAAAAACACTACATAAACATTTTTCCGGATGCAATTTTCAGTCCAAGGATACATTTCCCAGTAGAAATCAGCAGCTAAAAAGGAAATCATTTAGTCTCCATAAGTGCCAAATTGTATCCTGATTTTTCCTGGTCTGGCTCAACTTTCAAAACTAGTGGTTCAACTTCTGCAATCTTTCACCCAATGACTATATAAACACATCCTTATAAGACAGACATAATCCTTGGGTGGGCCAATTTATGTTGGATTATGAAAATACTTAAAGTACAGAATCGTATAATGACTGTTGTCCTTTGGTTTCCACTAAAAGGAAAAAAACCCCTCCGACACAGACAGTCTCTGCTCCTTCCAAGGGCTCTGCCCGCCYGTCGGCTCTGGCAACTGTGTCAACATCTTCTGAAAACCATTAGGTACCACTCCATTTATTATTTAGTTATCACAAGCTCTGTTTTAATGACACCTAATGTGACAGGTATCTATTTTGAGCTTTCACGTGTGGAGGGGAAGGAAAAATAATCCCTGGCAAATTGTCTGTGTGTCAACGTGGTGAGACCCCGCTGCACGAGGGGAGGGGGGCRAGTTGGTCCCCACCCCAGCCAGAAAAGCAGTTCTCACTCTCAAAAATCCTCTGGCTACTCTCTGTTTGGTTAAAGGTTATATAAATAGTAGCTTTAAGAAGGATAAAACAATCTCCATACAAAGCAAACATATTCATTGGTAATTTATGGCTGCCCGATGCACATATACACATACCCAAGTATAGATGTTAAATCCAAAAAATTATCTGTTCCTGCCCACTTGGACTTTCAGCGATGGAACTGAGGAACAATGGAAACTTTTATTCTTTGTGGAAAGGTAAATTCTGTTTTTTCACTTCCCCTCTGAAACTCTAGAGTTTTTACAGGCAACTACAAAAGTCAGCGTGTTAAAGCCAACAGTATCCCATCTTCAACACTTACCATGTGGTAGAACAGAACTTTCCTTTCCCTCCAATGTATAAAGTTATGTGAAAGAAGACATTTTTTTTAAGTCTACAGAGAGTAAAGAATAAATTATAGTGATAAGATCTGGAAAAGTTTGGTTGGAAGTTAAGAGATTTTCACATCTGTGTCTACACATCCACGTCTTGGGAATAATGTATCTCGAGTACCAGTCACATAAAAATGCAAGAAATTGTTCCTCTCTCAAAGGCAGCCAAATCATTCATTGTCCTCATGTCTACACTTTGACTGGTAGCTTACAGCAGAGATCTGAGCTAGCAAACTGCAATGTTTCCCCCTAGTTTCAAACCCTGACTATTTAACGTGTGTGTGCATTAAAAAATACATAATTAGTAACATATACACAGCTTAATGCACCATGGCYTTATTCCCTCTTTGAGCTGCGAGAAGTTAATTTATTCATGCTGTTCAAACATAACTGAGTGATACTGCAGTGACTCTGCCTGCAACACCACGAGCCTGATTTATATCCCTGAAGTCAATGACCATCTTTTCCCTCTGTTTCTGAGGGCTTTGGGATTCACTGCTTTTCCAGGCAGATCCTCACACTGTGCTGTGAATAATAGCCCAGTGTGATGTCAACAAGAGCTGAGAAATTGCTCCTCATTTATTTAAATCAACGTGGAAATGGCACAGCCTTTCCTGAGCCTGGTGCAGAACACTTGGATGCGTCACCCAGCAGGAGCGAGAGGAATTGAGCTGTTTGAAATGCTCCTGGAAGCTTTTCCAGGCCAGCTGAAAATGGGAAAATGACTGAAAATAAAGTAAAATGCGCAGCCTAATCCTGTATGGGCACTGCCCCCTGCCCAGTATGGCTGCTCAGGTAACAAAAACAAGATGCACACCTTAACACACCATTCCACAGCTTCATTCCCATGAAATACAAACAACAGAATTATTTCAGCCATCAACACTCCAATGCTTTTCTCTGGTTGTCCAGAACAATGTATGATTTACTTATAAAGCACATTATATTATGAACCTCTAATTCATAGACATCATAATTTAAAAAACCCATATTCCACAAAACACACACTGAGGTCCTCCAACAATTTAAGTGCAAGTATCTCAGATGYCAAATTTAACCTAATTTTTGACAGGGTAAAGCATTCCAAAGGGTGCAGCAGGGCAGAATTGTAGCAGGCACACTAAGAAAGCCCCAGTACCTCTTTGAAGCACAAAAGAAAAGTTTTTGTTCAAAATCAAGAATTTCTGGCTGGCATATTTCACGTTCCTTTCAGCTTTAAAACACCCTGCTCTGAAAGCCACCATTATTTCCAAGTGAAGAAAGAAAAGGGAATTTGCCCCATTTCTCCCCACTCCTCACTTTGCCATTGTCCCCTGTATCTATTTCCAGGAAGCCAGATTCATTAGGGTTAATCTGCCTACTAAATGAATAAACAAAGGATTTCTCTGTCACYGAGGGGCCAGGTGAGCAGATATCATCTTCTAACACAGAAAATCATCCGCACAAACACAGYGCAGGAAATTACCTGCTGCAATCCCACACCTGGGATCACTTGGCAAGTGCCTTAGAAATGTTGAGTAGATGACTGAAATCAAACTAATTACGGGGTCTTTTTTTAATGCAGATCTTCTATCAGGAGGGGGRAAAAAAAGGCCTTTCTGAAAATGTGATGTAAAAAGGTCTCGAATGTCTTGGCTTCCCAATAGTTTGGAAAACTTCCCCAGATGAAAATGTTACAGGATTTGTGTAATTAAAGTATCCTTCTTACTCACTAATGACAGGCACCTCTGGCTGTCTCCAGCAGTGCCCACACTGCAAAATCATCAGGGTTTACAAATTGTTGCTGTAAGAATTGAATGAAAGACAGAGAGAAAAGGATTAATTAAGCTGACAGAAATACAACCTCTAATGCCACAACATCTAAGTCCTCACACAGACCCAGCTCCAAGGGCWGTAAGTTCTCACACTTCTGGGGGTGTCACAGCTTTGGGAGGTGACACCTGAAGGATGGGTGGAGATCTGGAAAAAATTCAGATCTTTCCAGATCTTTATTTTTTGTGGAGCAAAATCACAGAACCATGGAATGGTTCGGGTGGGAAGGGACATAAAAATCATGAATTCYCACACCCTGCCCTGGGCTGGGAYAGCTTCCACTATCCCAGGGTGCTCCAAGCCCTGTCCAGCCTGGCCTTGGACACTTCCAGGGRYGGGGCAGCCACTTCTCCGGGCAAATACTGAGAAATATTAAGAGTATGAAGAGAGGTTGGGGGAATTTACCAAAAAACTCCAAAAACGAGACAGGAACAAGAATTCCTTCAATGCAGGGGTGTGAACTGTGCACATGTCCCAGAAGAAAAGGAGCCAACACAGGGATTAGGAACTACAGACAACGCTGTGACAAAGGTGGAAGATGTGCTCAGCAGCTGGGACCATGGAGATAACAAGAAAAAAGAAACAAAAATGGGAGAGGTACCAGGATTCAAAAAAAGGAGGCACACCTGGGTAGAAATGTAGGCACAGATCCCAAAGTTCAGAGCTGGGCAATGCCACGGAGGAAGAAAGGGCAGGATTTGAAGCTTTGGGATSAATGCTGTTCCCAAAGTTACCCAGCAAAGGGCTCCCTTCCCTCCCGCAAACACGGATCCCGTTTGATGTTCCTTACACAGCAAGCAAGAAGAGATAAATTAAAATTGAGAACCTACAGAGGGCTTTGATCCTATTGCCTGGAAAWATGTACAAGAATATTTTCTCCAGACGTACTTTTGCTATATATGGAAACCAAATGCTGACTAATCATATAAACCTTATGGTGCCTGAGCACAGCTGGAATCTGCAGCAGAACACTGTCACAACGGCCCAGGAAAATGGAGAAAACCAGGAAATTTGCTGAGAAAGAGGAGAAAATGGTGATCAAAGGCACTGGGGGCCCGATCAGACAAGAGGGARAGTTTCTAGCTGGTGAGCTTTTAAGAAACAAGTGACACATTTATGACTTATTCTTGTATTACTGAACTTCAGCAGGCCAAGTAACGATTATCCCTTTTCCAAGGGTGSAGAAAAACGATTCTATCTGAGACCTGCTGACTCAGGACAGCAGTAATGGGATACAAGAGGCTGAATTTTGGTTTATTGGTTGACAGATAGCACCAGCTGGCAGCGATAGAGACATTTTGAGCTGTTTATCAGGGCATGGCCTCGTGTTCCAGGCACAGGCAGGGATGGGACGTGGACAGAAACTCTGATGTGGTGATGGCCAGGGAAAAGTCAGGGCCTGGAGAATATGGGATTCCACTTCTCTGGCTACTCCTTACCCTCTGAAATGGGAGAAATASGAACTCAAAGAGCAGCATCAATTCTTGCTTTTCACTGAAAGTGCTCATCAGTATGGCATAGCTAATTAATGCTTTCAATAGGTGTTAAAAATTCCGGGGCTGCAAGGCAGTAAATGCATTCTGAGCAGGCAAAGGCAAGTGGCTACAGTTTAGAAGCACAAAGGTGAGATAATGGCCTTCCACATCACTGAACTGTCAACCTCATTTAGCACAAAACCCGGCATCTGGAGATTTCAAATCATACAGCCGTTTAAAAATATATAGAATGTTAAATTAAATGACAAACACGGGACATGTCACCTTTTAGAGGCAGAAATGTAAAACCAAAGCATATGTTCTCCAACTGTATTTGCTCCAGGATCAGCAGTATTTTTGTAACCTCATTRGTTTCTTGACTTGGTTTGAAACATGCAAGGATGGATATATAGATAAGTTACAGGTCCTCCACGTGATATCCTCAATTATAAGTCAATCTTTACCAGCACAATGAATGAAGAACTCTGGGTTTAACTCTTGTGGAGAGTGTGGAAGGTGAAGACAATGAGAAAAAAATTCTGCAAGTTGTTAGGGATGAAAGTCCCTCTGTATTCCAATTCAAAACCAATTTTATAGCAAGAAGAATATTTGATATCACCTAATGATCACCAATTAATAATCTCACTGAGCCCTGATCCAGAACATCTTCAATCTCTGCATCCTCCCAAGGATCTTCTTCCCTAGGGATGGATTCTCTTCCTTGCAGGCACTGTAGGACCAGCACAAACCAACCGCAGAATAATTTAATTTTTTTTTGTCAGCCAGATTCCCAAAGTTTCAATCACGTTTCATCGGAGAGAAAGGAAAAAGCATGAGCCAAACTTTGAAATAAAATCATGAAATAGTGAAGCACTGCTGGCAGTTCAGCTTACTGGGCATCAAAGTTTAAATTTTGCTTTCAACCTCAGTTTTCCAAACATGCTGTCACTCACCATAATATGGGTTAAAAATAAGAGAAAGCAAAGATGAAATGTAAATGATTTAAATGCATGCATATGTTCTTTTGTAAAATGCATAATGCAGCTGCAAGATTTTTCCTCATATTTTGGACACAAATCAAGGGGGAAATGGTTCACTTATGATACAGTGAATTTTTTATCTAACTTCAGTGCTAGAATGTAGCTCCCTGCAAGCACTTCCCTGTATACTGAGTGTTGGTTTGCTTTTATTTGGGACTGGGTTTTTTTATACCTTAAATACAAGCACCAAAACCAAAATACTAGCACCAGAGCACTTTTTGCTTCTCCAAATTCTTTTATGGYAACATTCTGCTTGTTAAAAATCTACCAGCATCACAAAAGCTTTGCAGATGATCTATGGCCATTTACTACATCTGACATCTAATCACAAGTAAACTTGGGGGAAATTGTCCTCATTTTTAAAATATATTTTAAGTGATGGGCAAAGAGTAGAGCAGTGGTTTGCTCAGCAATCCTGCTGTAAATGATGAAGGTGAAAATCCCAATTAATGGGAATTGTGAGGACCTAGCAAGATTCTTACAACAGTTGCTTCTGGCTTTTTGTACCAAGGCAGAATTGACTTGGCAGCACTTTTCTGGATTGATGATTCTTTGTAGCATCCCAAATTTGAAATATGTTACAACCGTGACCCGGAGCAGAGGAAATGCAGCACAAAAATGGCAGAGCCAGTGATCAAAACTCCTCCAAGGCGTGCCCAAGGCTCGGGAATGGCAGGATATACATATATATACAGACCCCATATACAGAATGTTAAATGAAATGACAAACATGGGACATGTCACCAGTACAGGTGGGTCGTGGGGAGCCTGGGCCAGCTGTGCCTGGGACAAACACCCAGGAGGGTGAGCCCCGCTCCTGTTCCTGTTCCCGTTCCCGTTCCCGTTCCCATTCCCGTTCCCGTTCCCATTCCCATTCCTGTTCCC
>NW_026623608.1:627984-659882 GCF_030028575.1 Malurus melanocephalus
TTCCCATTCCCATTCCCATTCCCATTCCTGTTCCCATTCCCATTCCTGTTCCCATTCCCGTTCCCGTTCCCATTCCCATTCCTGTTCCCATTCCCGTTCCCATTCCCATTCCTGTTCCCATTCCTGTTCCCGTTCCCGTTCCCGTTCCCATTCCCGTTCCCATTCCCGTTCCCATTCCCATTCYCATTCCCGTTCCCATTCCCATTCCCGTTCCCGTTCCCATTCCCGTTCCCATTCCCGTTCCTGTTCCCATTCCCATTCCCGTTCCCATTCCCGTTCCCGTTCCCATTCCCATTCCCATTCCCGTTCCTGTTCCCATTCCCATTCCCGTTCCCATTCCCGTTCCCGTTCCCGTTCCCATTCCCGTTCCCATTCCCACTTCCAGAGCAGATGTGAGCTCCAGGGACAACAGCTGTGCCGAGCCCCAGGGCTCCCACACAGCACACCCGGCACACGAGGCACAAATGGCTGCCCGCTGTTGCTGGAGGGAAATATCAGGGAAGAAAGACTTGGCAAGGCTGGGATTTCAGGAGAGGACAGCCTGCACCCCACCTGACCTGAGGAYATGGGATTTTTGATGCGACTATTACAATCACGGGGCTTATAAAATATATTTGGAAAGGCTTTCGTGTTGGTTTTGGGATAGGATACGAAGGCCCCAGGAATCCACTCTGAGGCCTTAAATCTGTGGCCAAACTCCAGCAAAACCATATGTTGTTCATATCAGCACCTTTTGCTTTTCCCCTGCTCCATTTTCCAGGCCCGTGCCCTGTGCAGCACCAGCCGGAGCCTCGGGGCACCGGGGGCTCAGGGACCACTGTCACCAGGAGAAATCCCAGGATAATGATGCCAATAACCCCAAACCTGGTTTCTGTCATGTGCTGGCTGTTCCCTGTTTGTTTTCACCCTCATAAGGGGAGCAGCTCCAGGTTGATGCACACAGAGCTCCCTCAGGGACTCCACATTTCTTGTGGAACGTCCCAGGAGGGAATAAAAGCCCCACAGCTGCAGGTTGGGATCTCTAGGACACTCCTTGCACTCTGAGGAGCTGAGGAGGAGGAGGATGTGACAGTCAGGGGCTCATTTCACCCCGTGCCCCCATTCCCTGCTCTCTGCAGCGGCCACTTTGGCTTTTTGGAGCTCTCCAGCCARGGCTGGAGCAGTAACCAGCACCCAATTGAGCTTGGGTTGTAATAAAAAGTGAAAGTTAAAAGCAATGCAAGCAGCAGATAAAGAACTATTAAAATCAGGCTGGGGTGATGCCAGGGATGGAGTCCAAGGCAGGGGAGGAGCCCCAGCTCCAAGCCAATGGGTATTCCACAATGCTGGATAATTAAGGAAAACAAAATATTTTCCATCTGTTTCTTTACCCCTTACGTCATGAGGCAATAAAACATATACACAAGTAAGCACCAACAGGCTGTATTTCAACTCAGATATAAATATTTATTCCCAGCAGAGAACATCTTTCCTTCAGCGCGTAGCCAGGGTGAGGAGGCTGTGATTGTAACACCCTCAAGGTATTCAGCTCCTACTTAGCTGAATTTATCAGACTTAGCTCATTTATCAGACCAAATAGCTCTGTTTTCTGTGTCATGGACTGAATTCACACCTCTGCCACTCATCCTTATTATGCCTTATAAAAATGGATGATTGTTAAAATCTGCTCTTTTTGGACTAATGGTGGAAATAAGTGCTTATGTTGGTATTTCATTAGAAAATACAGCAGGAGGAAGCTGAAAGACAAAAGGAAGAGTCTGCAGAGCCCTGAGGACAAGGGCTGATGCTCTGGAATGGTTTCTGAAAAAAGGGGAGGATGAGATGGAGGATCAGAAGAGGACCAGAACCAGAATCCTGATGGCTGAAACCCTTAAAATCACACAGGGACTGCAGGCCAAAGAGGCCACAAGAAATAACGAAGCATATTTTGATGCTTTCCAAAGAAAACATGGGAAATGGTGAGCAAATACTTCAAAAGATAAAGCCTAATTTAGTGAAATCATTAATTAAGAATGTTTCTATTATAAACTGGAAAACTGCTTATAAACAAAGCTTTCCCTGAAACAAAACTGACTCCAAAATTTCCAATATTCTACTTTTAACTTGCACATACAACACTGTTTTAAGATCATTTCAAGCAGTCTAGATTAATAAATGAGCTTAGAATATGWTACAAGCTTATAAAAATATAAAGATTTGCAAAACGATTCCTTTAAGCAGTGTAGGAAAGGAGCAGAAATGTCAATGCACACGCTCCCTGCAAATACCAGCGGTGTGTTATTTCTGTGCAATCTCTCAAAACACAAGTACAGACACTGAGGTTTCTGGATCTCTTGTAAGTTTAACAGTAGCTGGGAGCTCTTAGATCTCCAGCTATAATAAATATTGTATCCTACAGGAGCCCATCGGGAATCTCAGCTCATGTGTTGTTCCACAGAAGATTGTGGTGTCAGATATGATTAGAATCAACACTTCCCACTTATTCAGGGCTTTAAAGCTACCTACACACAACATTAACAGCTGTTAATGGAAGATAATTAAGGGGCACATAAGAATCTCATATCAAGAACGAGGTTTTGTTAACAACTGCAAAATATCCAGGATAATAAGATTTTTTTTTTCCCCCTTAAATAAACCCAAGGCGTTTCTGTGCTCAGACCACACTCCAGCCCCCTGCTATTTTTCTGCTGATATGAACTGAAGGTGGCTTCCCCAACTGGAAGTTTGCAGCTCACACTTCAGCAGGGAGACACTGCAGAGCTGCATTAATGGAGCCCTGGACACGCGTCGGGCGGGTTGTGTGACACGAGAACAACTGTCTGGGAGCACCAGGACTGTGCCAGTGACCATTARCGGGGCCTCTGGAGGCCCCACTGCAACTTATCTTCACATGTGAAGAAAAACCCCATTGGCCTGGATTTGGTTACGATGCTGGAGAGGTCACAGTGCAGCTTTCAGGGAGCTGTGACATCAACAGGGCCAAACATCACATGGGGGAGAGGAGCAAGGACAGCAGCACCTCCAGGAACCCAAACTGCTTAAAGTCCAATTCCACCCAACACAGCGGGGGCTAGAAATTACTGCTTTTTGGTTTTCTGTGAAATCAGATGCACGTAGCACCATTTTTGAAGCTGATACCCATTTGTGTTGAAACACAACCATCCCAGAATTCAATTGCTATCAGACTGCTCAGCTGCACCAGAGGCAAACTGGGATGAGCAGTCACACCCTCCTCTGTCCCTTGCAGGGTAAAGCTACCCCACATCACCACACTGTGCTGGGGGGAGTGAGCTCCCATCTCCAGAACTGACTGAATCACCCMCAATCATCACAGGGTGGAAAATTAAATCAGCCTCTGATGATTCTGCTGCCTTTCACTCACTGCTCCCATGCTTGTTCTCTCCAGTGTACTTCTCCTGCCTCCAGAAAACACCCACCAGTGTTTCAAGACATTAATGCCACTCCATGGACCCCTGCAGCTGAGTCTTTTCCCAGTCCAGGCAATGATCCAGCAGCAAGTGCCCAGTCAGTAGTGTCAGGTCATTTTAATTTCTCCTCACATCTCCCCAGTCTATAGGGCATAGCTGTTTCTAGATGCAATCATGTACACTGCATTGGCATCTTGGAGCCTGTTGGAGTCAGTTCTGTCTTAAGGCTCTCTTCAAAAATCATCAGATAACATTTTCTCAAATTAGATGAAATAAATCAAGTTGAAAACATCCTAAGTACCAGAATTTTGCATTATGCAGCTCATGCACACACACACACTTAGCAAGGCAGATGAGCTCGATGGAGAGAGCAGGAGCACATGTGAGCGTGTGCTGCTGCAAGGGGGAAACAAAGATACCTGAGATATCCCACAGGCTGGCTCTAGCCAAGGAATAATGCATCAGATGTTATGCAGATAGGAAATGTAATGAGCATTTTAAACTGATATATTAACAGAATCAGCACAGAAGTTATTCCAGGAAAGAATCATAACTTGAACTCACATAAATTTGAGCTAACAGGACACATAAGCACAAAGGAGCARTGCTGGGTCAGTGTTTCTGTGTTACTGAACAGGTGATGCCCCCTTTGAGCAGCTYGTTCTCTGCCCATTATTAAAACCTCTCAATTGCTGTGAAGAACAGAGCAGGGGCCAAACCCCTCCCTTGCCTTCAAAGCTCAGCATTATTCTCTGCAGCTCTCAGTGCAATCTCTATCTGCCACAACAAACCACCTTTATCCCGCGCAGGTAATTACAGGTTCAGGTCAAGGGCTGCAGCCCAGATGGATTTCACATCCCTGCAGCCCTGGCTGGCTCCTGTCAAGCAGGGCAGCTGCAGCAGCCGTGACACCGGAGCTCCCCGGGCCCTGAACACAGATCCAACCCCAGCTCAGGCATGGCATTTATTGCCTGTGGCAGTGRGGCCAGCCTGGGAATTCACAATGTTGGTGCCTTCATCTGCCAGCTGCATTCACACATCTTTACTACCTGAATAACTGATCTCCGCTACTCCGAGGCAGCACTTTGTGCCGTACAGCGTTTGGGAATAAATATTTGATCGTGCATACAACAGAAAGGAGYTCAGATGGTTTAAGGTGTGACAGCAGAAGTGTTTATTAAACTCCAAGTGAGAGCATTGCTGGACAGTATAAATTTGTCCCGTGGTCCTTGTCTCACAGGTGTGGTGATGAACAMTAAAATCTTTCACAGGCAGCGGGGAGGGCAGGACAACTCCCTCCCCCACAAAACCCCAGTCAATTCTTCTGTTCATTAAACCCTCTGCAGGCAGAGCTCTCTGTCCATGACCAGCCAGTCACACACAAAAGAAAGGGAAGTACTAAATTACAAGCTGATTTTAAGTGGGCATTGATTGAAGTAACCAGAAGAGAGCTTAGTATTGTCAGAGTTTCATACAACAGTAATAAACAATCTTCATTAAAAAATTATGTGTGCATCCCCCAGCAGCACAGCACTCACAGGTTTCAGMTGAGAACATTAAGGTCCCCCCACCCCCCCATCAAAGAGGAAAAAAATCCTCAAGATCTTTTCCTTCTACAAAATTAATTTTATTCATTAAATAATGCSATTCATTGAAATCCTTCCCACTCAATTTCTGCACTTGTCCTGAGCAAGATAGAAACAGATTTATGATCCTATTCTATGATCTCCTCCCAGCAGGAAAGGAAGTGGCTGATGCAAAAAAGAGATCAGACAATTTCTCTGTCAGTGCTCTCATCCTCCACTAGCAATGCAACCAAATGATTACTCGGCTGATGGGTGAGTGTCCCAAACCTCTTTGTGTGAGGGAACAAACAAGGCTTTCATAGCCAGACACACAGACACAGCCACTTCTCTTAAATGAGCAGGCCTGAGTCACTGAGCACACCTGAGGGCTGCAGCTGAAGGGAAACACAGTGTACACTTTTTTGCAAACTCACTGACCAGCAACTGCTGCAAAAGCCTTTCTCTAGAGGTTCTCCAGCTTTAAAAGCTCAGAGTTGACTGTACCTTCCTACACCCTTCATTTCTGCTCATTCACAGAGTTCTATCAAGTTAGATTTTTCAAGTAAGTAATGTATGATAAATTTATGACGTGTGTCATCTCTGCAGGTTACAGAATGAAAACCCAGAGAGGTGCCTGGCTGGTTTGGGTGTGTAAAGACCTTCAGCTTCAACATCACCTGCACACCGGAGGACTCCTTAAGGTTTCTCTTTCATCTCTGGGCTCCAATGAAGTCTTACCTGGAACCTGACTCACTAAGACTTTGCCCAGCTGTGCCAAGCCCACCTTTGGGCAGGATGGGCAAACACCCCCTGCTTGTCACACACAGAGCAGCTCCTACCTGGACAGTGCTGTGTTATACCAAAGGCTTCCTGCTTTACAAAGATTTCAACTCACTCTTGTCCCTTTAGCATTTCCAGCTGCCAATCTGGAATAGCATCTGGAATTACAGTGCAATTAATCCTTGAGGGTATATTTTCTCTGTGGTGCATATGACTGAAATGTGTGCATTGAGGGACAAATGTCCAGTAGCTTTAGGTGACCGAATTTTTGCAAAATTTTCTTGAAAAAATAAACYAGAGAAGAGCGCCTTAGGAGAATTTAGAGTCAAGAGAAACATATTGAAATAARTATTTTTTAAATGCACCCATGTAATCTTTACAGATTTAGCCATCCGACCTGAGAATGCCAATGGAAATTTTCATTAATAACAGTATTAGAGATTTGTGCTTTTTAAATGAAGATTTTTGCAAAGCATCTTTCAGGATTGTCCACGGTTTTACAGTCACATGAGAAAAGCCACGCTAAAAAAAGCACACAAACTGCTTATTAAATGCACCAACAGAACTGCCACCAAYGGGGGAGAAGGAAGGAAGCTATTGAGAATGGCAGGAGGATAATGGGAGATGATAAACATGTACTTGAAGTCTTTTGATAGGAAGGAGAAGTGATGAGTCAGATAAGCAGAGGCGCCACACGGGTTGTATCTCCAAGCAACAGGCAATCAAAGCTCCAGATAAGCATCTTCATAAAGTGCAACAGGCTCCAATGCAGGGGCAGAGCTGAACAATCACTTCCTGGTTCAGCTCAGGCAGGAAAAAATTTATGACCTACTTAAAAATCCTTCAAACCTAAAAATGTCTTTTCCATAAAGACCATCAGCCATTTAGGGCACGCTGTGGGAAGAGCAGGAAATGAGAACACTTGAAGTGGTGGACTGGAACACAAAAATCCAATGCTGTACATGAGTGGTGTTTAAAGCAAACCCTTCCCATCCACAGCTGAGATTAATGGAGTTTTCTGAACATCTCAGAGGTGGGAAGAGAAGAAAAGAAGCATAAAATACTCTTCCCTTGCCTGGGCTCTGCTACAAGAACACCTTGAAATCTCCAAATACAGAAAAGTTTTTTCCTTGTGTCTCCTTCACTCTGCAACAATTCACACCCCTACACCATCACACAATCTAGATTTGAACCCCTGAGTTCTCCATGGGAAAGAGTGAGGATCAGGCAACACAAAAACTGCAAAGAGATGCTAAAAATGCCTAAATCAAAAATAAATTCCAACCCAACCTATCTGGGTGGAGTAAATAAAATGTTGCCATCAGCAGGTCCCTAACAAAACTCATGTATTGTTTATGTATTGTTTATAAGAAACGTATGAGGTGTTGTAACCCAACTGAGTCACTGCTGCACAGTAAATATATTTTCAGTGTCCTAACAATGAATACAATGGAYTTGGCAATCTTCATATGGACACACATGTTAAAGGCATTACAAATGGAGCTTCATCACATTCACAGGAGTCAGCTCATGTTAAAGCCCCATCCACACCTCGGGAAAAGCTGTTTAGGTGGAAGAGGCACAGTCCCATGTTTCTATTGGAGATGGAGTAACAGAGCTTTACAAAATGCTACAGTTACAGAAAGGTCACATTTCAGAATTACTGCACATCCCTGTTACAGGTAAAGGCACTGCTGCTMCACAAGAGGGAAAAATCCCCACCCTGATAATCCTGAGATCTCTCTGTATCAGCTGATAGTGAGGCACAGCTCTGCCATTAATCACTCTGAATCTCTAGTGTCACAAACACAGATTGAAACACTCCAGTGATTCAAAAGAATAACCCTTTAGGAGCAGTAAGCATACATAAACTAATACCAAAAGAACCCCAAAATCTGATGCATTGATATTTTCTTCTGTATCAAACAATTATTTTCAAAATTACTTTGTCATGTAATAAAAYAAACAAAATTCCCTTTAAATAACCAGCATCAGATGTTTGTCTAAGCCCAACAGGAATTAATTTAACAACTTTCAAATATTTGAAAATGGAATTTATAAGGACAATTCTCAATACCCAAAGTAAATGTGGTTACTATTGAACTCTGTTATAAACACACATATGAAATATCCTGTAATACCCAAATAAATTCATTTGGCAAACAATGMAGCATCGTGGACTCTGCATTTATATCAGCAGCAAACACAGTCTGAAACAGGAGCTCTTATTTTAACTCTCTTTAAACCAACCTTCAGAACTCYTTTTCTGTAAGTGTTACAGTCTCTTTTTACAGTTTAACCTCAATCCAATCAGGAGTCTCCAGGGATTTTCAAATCGCTAAAGATTAAAATCCTCTCTGACTTGACTGTTTGACTAATGCTGTGTGTTTAATAATTCTACTTGTGAGAGATTTTATTTGACAAAATCCTGCTGTGTGGACCCTCAGATRCTGTACAGCTGCACTGGAACATAAAGCTCTGCTGCCCTTGTTTCTTTAGACAGACTATTCCCCACCACTGAGGGGAAAAGAGAACTTTATAGTACATCTATTACTCTGTTGATATTAACAAAACCACTGTGGTATTAAATCTACACACTCTTTTCAGAGCAGAGCAGTGAAAATGTGCCTATTACACAAACATTAGATAAACTCTCTTGTTGTCCTGACTGTTCACAGAAATCAATTACTTTTATGATTACATTTCAATGAAAGCTATTTTATAAATGAGATGGAACTGTAATATTCTATACTTTAGGCATTCATTAATAAAAGCATTTCAGAGTTAGTATTTGTAAATGTTCTGCTTTTTAGTTTAGGCAGTTTTTAGCATTCTACAGCTCATGTTAAACTTCACATAAATACTGTGTTCAGATCTTACCACAATGCTGGGACTTCACATTTGAGTGGTAAGGGGGGAAAGAAAAAAATCCCCATTCTGGCAGGATTGAGTATTTGTCCAAGACAGCACTTACCCTGTGGTGCAGCTGAAAGTCAGGACAACCTTCATGGCAATGGTTAGCAAACACATTACCAGCCAAAACAAAAGAGCAGATTGATGAACATGAATATGAACAGAAATCAAGATGGGAAGTGTTCCTACCTGAAGTAGCATCGATGACCGTGGAGACKCCCCGGCGGTCGGCCACGGGCCGCGGTGAGCCCGGCATGCTGACGGGCTCCGAGCGCACCGGCTGGATCCTGCCAAGGGACACAGTCAGGAAACTCACCCCAATGCCACCCCAAACCTCAATCAGCTAAAGCAAGCACCAATTTCACTGTGTTGAAAAACACTGAAAACTTGTTTTCCATCACCTGGTGTAGCCAAGATGGGGATAATCCAGCCAGAGACTCACAAAGTAAGCATTCCCAAAAAACGGCTCAGAGGGGAGCTCTCAGGAACCCTCAAAGGAAAAAGGTCACCCTATCCAAACTGTTAAAAAGCCTCCATCACCCTCCTCAGCAGCAGCCTTTTTCAAGACCCACTTGTAACTGTTGATTCATTTGGTAACATAGATCTGTATTATTTCTTTTTATTTCTGCTTTCTTTCTGCACATGTATACACATACGCAATAAAAAAGCAATATATTTGACAGCCATTTCYTTAATCATGGCTGCAATTACACACCAGGAGAAATCACACAATTCAAACCCATGGATTTCCAGCCCAAGGACAACCTGCCCACTTTTAATGGGATTACTCATATTATCCATCTCTCTTCCCTTATTCCTAAGAGTTTCAGTCCCAAACAATCCAAGTCCCTACCACAGAACTTTGGACTTCAAATCACATGCAGAGTCAGGAGGATGGAAACTTGTTAAATCTGGAGTTACCGGGCAGGACACAAACACTTGGAGCATAAATCTCTCCTCCAAATCACCAGTAAATATAAACCCACAGTTACCTTCRCTCTCCTTCATTCCATTCCCTAAGCCCACCCCCTGCCCCCAATTCCAAATCAGCCAGTGTCCAAAATCAGATTAATTAAATACATGAAAAAGAATTACAAAGAAGGAAGAAAGAGAATGGGGAAAAAAAAAACAGGGAGGAGGAAAACATTCCAGAAGTTCACTTACTGTTCCAACACACTGGCCGCTGTCTAAATTCATGGCATAAAGCTCTCACCCATGTCTGAGAAAATGAATTTATTTAGCAATGCAGAAACTGTGAAAGGCAAGAGGACCCTGAGCAAGGCCACCRGACTTTGTCCTGGCTTTCCCCATCATGTGCCCAGGAAGGGGCAGCAAAAGGAACCTRAGCTGCTTGGATGGGTTTCTCATTGGCATCACGTGCTCTTCCAAGATTTTCCCCTGGATAAGTCTGTGACTGCGTCCTACACTTGTGGTGAGAGGCAAACTGCACACAGCAAATATGGGACAGCACAGAGATTGGTTTTGTTTTTACCTGAGGCTGTTGAGATCGAGATCATCTGTGTCAAAGTCCAGGAGGGGCTGYGGGGTGTCGCTGGGCCCGTGTGACTGCAGCACAGAGGAGCTGGAGGAGATGACGGTGGTTTGGCCAGAGGGATGGATGGTTTTGAACTGGAACTGGGGACCCATCCACAGGCGGCGATGGGGCCCAGTGTGAGTCACGATTTCCACCTGTGGGGAGGGAATATGGGAAATGATTAACACAAAGCTGCAGCTCCATAGAATGAAGGGTTGCTTCAGTAGGCTGGACTCCTGGAATCCTGCTGTCCTCAAGTGTTCTGAGCCAGGAGATGTAAGAAAAAAATGGAGACCCAAGATCACAGTAAAGAGGAGATGGGATGAGTTGCTGTGCTGTGCTGTGGTTCTCAAGCATGGAGAAAAATAAGTTGTTCTCAAAAGGACTATTTCATCAATTAAAGGAATGTTTGACAAAGGAAAATTGGGGATGTCTTTGCTAGAGAATGAATGGATGCTTTAGCCGAAGCCAAGAGCTTCTTGCAGAGACTTGAAAGCCTGAGAAACACCAGCCTGCCTGAACCCTGGTTTTTAAATTGTTCTGAAGATTAACGGTCCATCCTGGCCACCACTTCACCAGATCCTGTTCTTTCCTCTCCTTGCCAGGATGAAATACACCCCAAAACCCGAATGCAATGGTGCTGCCCTCATGGTGTAACCAAGAAGGGACACATTTCTGYCTTCCCAGACATCCCCCATCCCGACCAGGGCGTGGGATGTGCATTTGGAGAGCTCATTCCAGCTTTGGCATGGCTGCTCTGTGGAAGTTCACACCTCAAACAACCCTGCTTCCCACGGACACAGTGAGAACTGGATTTCAAACCACAGCTCCTAATTCCTGCTGGCACATGTGAGGAGAGGGCTGGCACGGAGCATCTTGTGGCAAACACCAGATACATAACTGAGAGCCTGGGGATGAGCCTGGGTCACTCAGCAGAGGAACACACACTCAAGGATGTGCCTCACTTTGGGTCCACAAAAACACAGCCATTTCACCAAAATCCTGACAATTCAACCAAAATAGGGTGGCTGTGTTCAGGAAAACTGGGTCTTGCAAACAAAAGGGTAAACAAAGCATAGAACTTCTGTAATCAGAGAATAGAATCACTAAGGCTGGAAAGATCWTATAATGCAATACTAAAATCAAGAAGAGTTTTTAAAGAGCAGAAAAAGGAAACAAAAAATAAAAATATTAAGCTCTGTTGAACTCCTACTTTTAAGATGACAAAAATAGACTATTAAATTCTTATCAATTTCTGCTAAAACAACAATCAGCCTCACAGCAGAAATGCACTTTAGCGAGGGAATTTGTGAAAATAGATTTTTGTGTAAATATATAGATGTGTATCAGTAGCGAGTCTCCATCTTTAAGAAGCAATTTGAAAGCCTGGATGATGTCAGTTCTCTCCTAATGTGAGACAACAACCACAGCCTCTACAGCTCTATTTCCATCTTTGCATTTAGCTCAGCCTAACTCAGCTTGGCTGCAGCCGTTTCTGAGGCAAGTAGCTTTTATGTAGCAGTGTAAATTAGGCCACAGATAAAGTAATCTGTGTATTTTAAGCTTGAAACCATCAGTGTCACAGAGCCGAGAGGTAAACAGATGCCTTTGCAATTTTACTGAGGCTACGGCCAGATGTTCCTATTCACTCTCCTGTTGTGTGCAGGACAAACATATTGTATCTACTTCCCACTGACAGCACACATTACCCACTGTTCTAATTGAAAAGTTGAAGTGAAGGGCGGTGTTTTTTCACTGCTTGCTGTTACTGTTGATAACAACACTTTAATTTTGAAAAACATCCTTGCACTTTGGGTTTAATGTGAAGTGGCTTGCTCGGAGAACGGCAGCGTCGCCGTGCTTCGAGGGCTATCATCACTTCTGCTCTCAGCAAGAATTAAACATTCCAGGGGCATTCTCGAAATTATCTCTGTTCTGTGACATCACTTGGGTGTTTTTTTTCCCTTTATAAATATATTTGCTCTTCTAGAGGGATGGATATGGTGAAGTTTAAGCTGTTGAAATTCTGTTGACATCTTGGATCTTCCAAGAATTATTAATAAACACCCAGAAGGTAGATTTACCATAATCTTTTTTCCTGAGGTTTCACCAGAACAGTAAAATAAGCAAATGCCTCCAAACAGTCCTGGAGGTGGAAAACTTCAGGTGAAATCTGGCCCCAGTGGGCTCAGAGAAAAAATTTCGGTTGACTACCCTGACTGAGAAGTTTTGTCATCTTTGTGCTCTGAGAAATCAGACACAGCACAAACAAATGAGATACCTCAATGTGCAGCCACATCTGAAACCTCAGACAGGTAAGTGAATTCACATGAGTGGATTCCCCAGTGAATGCTCCTCCTGGACAGGTCCATGTGGAAACCTAACCTCTCATTTAGGAAAAAGCTGTGTATGATTTATTCACCAGTGGGAGAAGTAAATCCCATCCATAAATATTTCATATTCATGCCATACACCCCAGCAACACATTTAATGCATCGCTCCCATAACAACATTGTTCTCAAACCAGAGGAAACCCACCTAATTTGTCAGGGTGAATTCTATGGATCACGTACCTTGTAATTACTTTGGCAAATCCAGAGCATTTGTAAATTTTATTTATTTATTTAMCTCTAACCTTTCATTTCGAACAGCAACTAATTCTCAGTGTATTATTCATGACCTACATTCTTACACTGAAGTTCTGTTTTGAGCCAAATGGTCAAGTATTTACTGAATTCTTATAGAGAAGCTTCATTGACGGAGACAAAGCAAGACTGGATAAAAAGACAAAGATTTGGCCTCATAAAAATCTTCCACCAAGCATGACTGCTTTAAAGCAATTCAGTATTTATATGTGGCTATAAATTACAGGAATTATCAGTAGGAAATGATAACCAGGGAAGGAAGGAATTAAACCAGCGAATGAACCATTTTTATGCTGAGGTGCAGGGAGTCACAGGTCACCACCCCAAAGGCACMGTCACTCTGCCAACTTCTTTCAGCCCTGTCCAAAAAGGACCATGCCAGGAGGAAAAGGGAGACAGATAGCTGCTGTTGCCAGCTGAAACTTCCCAATTCCTGCTGAGCTTCCAAGGGATGTGACTGTGCCAGGAATGATGGGGATTGTTGTGGTTTGAAACCATCAGATTCACAACTCAGGAGTGCAGTCGGTTTTACACACAGCAATACCCGTGGCTGTTGGAAGGTTAATTCCCACTTGGAGGAAAGTTGTGAATTTTACTCCCAGTGGCTCCCATTGCCACTGTCCTGACCTGGAGCCCCCAAAATCCTACCTGTGACAGCCACTCCTCATCCTCCTGCCCGCTGTGGTCCGAGGCCAAGCTGTCGTAGGACTCGTGCCGGGTGATGGGCCCAGGGCTCCCCGGTGGCACCACTGAAAAAAACCCCACAAAATTCAAAATCAGATTTACTGTTAAATTATTAAACAACAAAAAAAAAGCTTTTTCAATAAGTTAATAGCAAAGCAGCAACGAATATGTTTTCCTAAATCTGTGAGAATTGATTTGCTGGAAGCACAAAAAGAGCTCAAATATAAATATTAATGGGATGAAAAGATTCCTCCTCTTTTCCATGGCAAAGATTGCACAGCTTAGGGATGTGTCTGTCTAATCTGAACTCCTGTTAAAGAACACAAACACCTGAGGATCCACAGCAAAATCCAAGTATGAAATCACAATGACCACACTTCTTTCTCAGAGGTTTGTATTTGAAACCAAAGATACAAACCCATTATTTTAACCTATTTTGCTGTTGCCCTGATGCTCCCCACATCTCCTGGCTCCCTACACTAAATCCTGCTGCCTGTTTTGGAGAGCACAGCTGATCAACTGCAGGCTTTCCTGTTATTGAACTCCCTAACAAACTTCATGGCTCCAGCAGATGGTTTTGCTTTCAGACCAACAGGAACTTTATGGACTGTTCTGAATTTTTTCTGTTCTTTCTATCCCAGGGGCAACTACCAGAGCTGTCAAGATTAGGGAAGCTGCAAAAACACAGCCCAGGGAGCAGCATCCCCCCTGCCTGGTCGCTGTATTTCTCCCTGGTGGAATATTTTTACATTTTACTGGAGATTCAAGATGGCTTTACAGYGAGAAAGAAATTTGAAGAACAACTAAAAAGCTGAACAAATGATTAGTTTTGGGGCTCTACTGGAAGCCTTTTCCCGAGGAATCACAGCTTTGCCCAGGTCTTGCGTTTCGGCGCAGCTTCCGAGCGCAGCGTTAACTCTTTCCAGCCAGGAGTRGTGAAATGCTGAATTCCATGGAAAAGCTCTGCCTGAGAGTTCACCAGCAGGGCAGCAGTGATAAAGGCTCAGCTGAGGTCAGCCCTCAGCCATYCATTTGGCTGGTTAATAAAGCAGCATTTCTGTGCCACACCTATCACAGAAGCAGCGTTTTGAGGGGTTGGTTGGGATGGGGGATCTGTCACATTGGTCCCAGTTCTTGACTGGCTCCACTCCCACCATTCCCAGTGGGGATGTGCAGTGTGCTGGGAGAAGTGACCTTAGCAGACAAGTGATCCTCGCTGAGAACTGCCACTGCTGTGCTGCTCATTACACATATGCATATGGGCRTATTTTTCCAAGTTAAAAATGCCTTTGAAGTTACAGGAACAAACACGGTGTAAAAATGCAAAGCCCCTTTTTCCTCCTTTTCTGGGTCACACACCTCTCACGTCGGTATCAAGTTCCAAGATGAGATTAATTTAAGCCTGGAATGACATTTCCAGGAATTTGAGCTCAGGAGTAATCTTTTATCTTCCAGCTTAATTCTTTGAAAATCTGAATTCACACTGGAAATTACAACAGACTCTCACCCACGAGTGAGGTTATTCCAATGCTGCAACACAGATGATTTTCAATTTCAATTTTCAGTTTCTGAAGGATAACAAATAATAACATCCCAATTCTTCCAAAGTTTTGGAGCAAGTAGTGCTTTTTATTTTTCTCCTGTAATTTCTTGTTCATTGGGARAAGTCACAAATGGAGCAGACACAGAGAAGCAGCACRAAAGCCTTGGCTGCTCAGAGATGTTTTACTGCAATTGCAGGTGGTTTGTACCTTMCTAAAATAATCAATTCAATGCCTCRTGCCTGAGCTATGCCAACTTTTAACTTCTGTTCTTCCACCAACATCTGGAACAAACACATCAAATATCAGCCTGCAACTGGGTTTGTTTAATCTAGAAATACACAAAGTGAAAAAGTACAAAGAAAAYGAGCGTTCATTAAAAATCTAAGGCGAGAACCAAAACATACAATGTCTGTCTATGCAGCATGGCAGGACAGGAGTTTCTACAGGCAAATAAATCAAAAAATAAACATTCAAGGAAACTTCTGAAGAACTGGGGTGGTACCTACAGAAAAAAATCTGAGTTTTGCCATCAGTATTTGGCAAGGGGCAAAAACTATTTTTGAACTAAATAATGGCACCTTACTCTCTGTCCTCCTTCAAGTGAAAAGCAGCCTCCCTTCTCTGCACTTACAKGATTAATGTTACTGCTATACTGAAGGATTATATCTGAAAAAAAACCACATCACAAATGAAATTATTGGTGTGATAATTGTTAGTGCCAGGAAAACTGCACAGAAGGGACTGTGGAGACACGAGTYTCCACACAAGCCAAAGCAAAGGCTGAAATACAGAAGAGCTGATATTTCTCTGGAATTTCAGGACCTGATTCCCACAGTTCCATGATTAGGTATGAAAAACCCCTCATGGTTTAGAAATTTCTCTGTGATATTTACTGACAAGTAAAGAAAACAAACAATTTGTATTAATCTCAAATATTTTGCCTGCCACGTGAGCAAGACCTAGATAAATACACATTTGAAGAATATYGGAATTAACATGCAGTGGGTTTGTTCAGAGATGGGCTAATTACACAATAAATACCTAAAGCTAAGACAAATCTTCCTTCAAAGATTATATATTGTCATCTTTCAGCAGCATAAAAGTGTTGGAACAAAGAACCACTACAACTCAATTGTACTGAGTGCACTTATGGCTTTAATTTGGGAACAATAAATCATTAGTTTTACTTAGTTTTGTGTACTTCTTGAACCAAAAGGTTTTAATTTTCTCATTTATAGAAATAAGCTTTGCACAATTCAATTTAATTGAGAGTTATAGATGAAATTCCCAATGTGCTCTTCTCTAAGAGCTGGATATTTTTCCAAATTAAGAGCAAACAATAGCATTTGAGCACTACAAAGCTTGTTTGTTTGGTGCTGCCTGCCTTGCACATGCCTGCAGACACCCAGAGAGCTCGCCTTTCCTGTTTCCATAATTATAATCTAATATAATTGACATTTATAATGTCAAATAAGGTTCTGAGATGCAGTGAGAACAGGACACTGYACTCTTAACTAACCCATCCAGTCTTCAGTGATGTCTGTGGTGGAATGGGTAAAAATGTCACATCCCTTGGTTTCATAAAAATCCCACCCTAACACCTGTTTTTGATGCCTTTTTTCTGGTTCCTCAGCTCTATCTAGGTGGTGTAGAGACCTGAGGTAATCTCATGCTTGTCAAGAAGCTTCAGGGCTCCCTGTGCTGGAATTCAGCTCCAAATTGGAATGATTTCCTTCATGCATTCGTTCCGTCGCGTTACCAGCACAATGTGACGGTTCTGGCTCAGCTCTGCACTCAGCCACTTCAAATTCACCACATGCACCTTTCTCCCCCTCAGAGCTGTGATCTCACCTCTGTCAGGGCTGATTTTGGTGTCCCACACTCGTGTAGTTCACATCCAACATGTGCTCTGTGGGTTTGTGTCAGAGCTGGATCTCTGTGCCTCTGGCTCTACCTCTGCTCCAGTGTGACAGCAAATCAAAGGTTTTCATTTTGGCCAGAACACTGCCAGCCATGTTAACAATCAACTGTTTGTAGGATGGAGATAYGCTCGATGTAGTTTTTCTTGTGGCTGCATGTTCCTGAACAAAGTTCTGGTTTTAATGCACTTCTCAGCTTGTAAACTCCTACAGGAGCATGGCATGCAAATTAAAATATCCTCTTCTACCCAAAACTTCTCCCCGCTCATGTTTTTTCTGTTAGGACTTTCTGAGATTCTTATATGMATAAATATAATAAAATTAAGCTAAAAAAGCACTATCAAGCAGGATTTTAGCCAGACTGACAGTTATTGCACACCAATTGATTAGAGCTTGATTCATTCATTATTTGTGTGTTGCCCACAGTTTATTGGGTGCTTTATGAACCATCCACTCTCTGTATCAGCACTTTATAATAAAGGCATAGGTAGCTCTGTAATTAGGAGATGAAATCTTCTTAGATTTTTTTTTTTTTTTGGATGACTGCTTTATTTCTTCCTTAGTTACACTGGTCTGACAGACAACAGCCTGGATTTTTTTCCCCAGAAAGGTGCTGATTAGGTGTTTGGACCTCATCATTACTCCTGGTTGTACTGCATGACTGGTATGCATTCCCTGTGCTTAATTCCAGCTTCCATCTCCAAAGTTCCCTTAAGAATCCAGACAAGCGTGATGCACTTTTCAAGCTGGGCACAGCTAGAACCTGATCTTARTCACAGGATGGAGCACCTTAAGGCTTCTCAGCACTCAATTTGTGAGCAGACTATCAGTTCTGCACCAAAAGAGAACACAAATATTCTTTTCTGAGTTAAAGAATAATTTCAACTGCACGAACACACGGTGAAATCCATCTGATGGCCATCTTTAAAGAATTATGGAAGAGGTAACTATTTCTATAATTCACTGACTTCAAAAGTATGTTTGACATTATTGTCGGGAAAATTATGTTAACCATGGATTACTGTTACAATCAAAGTATGTAGTGAGAAGTCAAGAGGCTTAGTAGTAAATTTTCAAAGCGGTGCGTGGGGATTTACCCGTTTGACTCCCATTAACGTCAATGGGAGGCGCGCGGCGAAATCCCCGTACGCTGCTTTGAAAACTGACCCCTGCGTGCTCACGGACCCYGCTCTAAGGACTTCCAGATGACCATGCAAGAGGAGGAAAGAACTATTTCAGCATGTGCCCTTGTTCATTATTGTTGTTTGTACACATCTGAAAGCGTTTGAGTCGCTGTGAGCGGCGCTGTTTGCAGCGGTCRGTTTATAAAACACGGATTAGGGCTGGGGTAACCTGATGAAGCCACGCACAGGCCCAGGTGTATCTCTGCAGCACAGCCTCGACAGACACATTCCCAGCAGCCACTGCACCTCACTGAGTTCATTTTCATCCAGATTATTTCACAAATGCCAATTACGGCTGCAGAATGCACGGTGATTTACTCCACTGCTCATGCAATGATGCAGCTCTTTCATGAACTGACATCTGCCCTGCTCCTATTTACCCCAATCTCTCCGTGCTCAGTCAGAAATTCAATTTGCATTCCTTTAACACTCAATCCTGGTTCCTGCAKGGAGCACAAGGTGCAGGCTGCAGTTTTAGGGGGATGTTGTTTTCCCTTAAAAAAATACCATGAACTCTTTCATTAGAAACACCTTCTCTGGAAGGTTCCAAATTAACCTGCAATCTGTCACTTCTTCAAGTGTAAGAAACAAACTGGAAAATTCCATTTTCATCAATTGTGACTTTTTCTAGGAAAACCCAAACACATTCTGTATGCGAAATGCCTGCTTGGGATCAGTTTTCTCCAGGAATATTGTAACCTTAGTCATAAAAATTATATATAAATACATACATATATTTATAATATATACATTTAAGATCTACAACAGTTTTAAATGCAGTAAAAAAAAATCTAATTTTAAATCACCAAAATTCTTCTAGATTGTGTTTTACCAGTATCACTTACATGATCTCTTACACGCTCATACAGATACCCATATTTACATGTAATATWTAGAGACAATACCCGAGTCAAAATAAACACCTGAAATCAATTTTCTAAAATTCTAAAACTCATTTTCCTGCACAGAAATACCTTCTTCAAAATTTCAAGGAATTATCCCCAAGGATAGGGATTTTTACAGGACATCTACACAACTCCTCTGAGACCACTGATGAAGGGTCCCAGGAAGCTTTGTAAGAGTATGTTGCATTCTTTTATTATATGGCTATAATAAAGTAGAATTTCATTAAAATGATTCACTGAGTATAGGCAATATTGGGTAGAAAGAATAAAATGGCAAAGATGGAATCCAGAAAATAGATTCTCTGGCACTCTGATTTTGCAGTTTTAAGTCTGGTACAGTCAACTGACACAATTTTGTGGAAAGACTCTCACCCGTGGCAAAGGCAGGAGTTTGGGCACGATTCATGTSAGCAGCCCAGGAAAATGAGGTGGAACTGCTCACCCACATCCCCCAGTTTGTTCCAGCCCCACTCAGGCTGCACCCCATGGCAGCTCAGGTAAACTCCAGTGGGATTGCCCCACTGCAGGGGAAAGCAGAGTTTGATTTGGGTAGGGATGGACTCCTGAAATGGGTTATGTTCAGCTGGGTAAGGGCAGAAGCAGCAAAGTCCAGCAGAGACACCRGAATGGAGCAGCTGAAAGTGCCCCAAACTCCTTTGGAGCGTGGCCCTGCCCCAGCCCCAGCGCAGAAAGGCTTTGAACACCTCGTAACCACACGACAGAGGAGTTGTTGTTACTGCAMAGGCTCTGCTTTTGATCAGTTTTACTGTTTGAAAGGCAGCTCGTTGTGACAGACATTGAACATACCCAGAGCAGGRGCAGCTCTGGCCCCCCAAATGCTACACAACACATTATAGCACAAATATGGCAAGGGATGGATCATAACCACATCCCAGATCCTGGAGATGGCACATCCACCATTAAAGATGCACTCACAGAAGAGTGCAAGGACAAAGGAGGGAGGTACTACACTAAATGTGATTATCAGCCCCAGTTCATTCACCTGTGACCAGAACAGCACCACACTCTGCTGTGCACTGAGAAGGGCTGAGGAGCACAATGTCCAGATTCCTCCTGTGGCACCCCTTGGTTGTGATTCCAGGCATTACAGTGTGATTTTCACACTCCCTGTGTTCACAGCACAGTTATTTAATACACTCTCCATCTTACCCTCAGACTTTCCACAATACTCWCTAGCTCTATGGATGTAATTTTTATTTCTGTCAATGGAATGTATGAAAGGAATATAAAACAGGCCATAAAGAACCACAATGCTGCTTGGAGACAGAAGTCTTGCCCAGGGTGCACAGCTTTCATTAGAGGGAGCAGGAAGTGCAAACATGATGTCAGAGCTGCAGAGATTATCTGTACAAATGGTGTTATCATTTAACCCAAACAAACAGCAGGSAAAGGCTCGCCCCCTCCCTTTGAAGACAATGGATGGTTACTAAATTGGACTTCTAATGAAAGCCATTTTCACTGAAACACAAGATATGTGCAACAGTTGGTCCAGAAATGAAAATCTGCTGTAACAGCCAAAAGTCAAAGGCAGCTATAAATACAGGCCTTAATCTTTTCAAGAATCCCTTAACGAAGCCTATAAAACTGATTATATCTTCAGGCCTAACTCAAGTGCAAATTCTTACTCAGAAAAATGTAACAGCCCTGTGATTATGACTTGAAGAGCAGTACAGAGACAAGGAATGAGGATACAGAGTASTGGTCTGAATCCTCACATCTTGGAATACAAATTACATTGCATTYACAATAAACAATTAATGAGACAGCAGAAGCCTTGGCTACAGGTCCATTTTTCTGAGAGAGAAACAATTTCCAGAAGCGGTCAGAGCGGGATGCAGAAACACTGCATCATTCCTTTTAACACAACAGAAATGCTCTTTGATTATTTAAAAGCTTATTGCAAAGATCTGTCTTCAAAACCTCCTATTGCAGGTTTAATAGCAAAGAGGTGCAAGTACACTTACCAGCAACACGGGAGTAAAGTACAGACTTTTGTTTTAACAAAATCTATATTTATACGATTACATTTCCTATGGTTGAGGGCAGCTGTAATTAATGGATTTCCCTCCTTCCCCTAATGCAGTCATTTGTCAATTTAAACACAGAATGCCCAATCAATTTTGATGTATTTAGTAAGCAATTTGTCAGAGTACTGCACACCAGTTAATATATTAATTCTTGTCACTGGCCCACTTCTGACAACTGCAGGCCGTGTCCATAAAATTGGTCCTGATGAGCCRAAACTCTTGCCTGGAATGTGAAGGTGCCCTTGGCGGAGCCAGAGGAGAGAAATCAGATTTCAATCAATTCAATACCTTTTTGGGGCAGTTTTTGGTCAGTTTTCGGGGGTTTATTTATTAACGTGTTAATTGGCCACGTTTCAGATATAGCAACTACTGTGCAACAGAAAAATGAAGAGTGGAGAGATAAGGAAGAGAGGAAATAAATATGAAATGAGGATGTCAGACTTTATGGTAATGCAGTCACCTATTTYCATGGCCATTCCATTACGTGCCATGAACATGTCTGTGTGAAGTCAAACATGAAAAAACATGTGAAAGGCACAGAAGTCACACAAAAGAAACAAGGGATAAGTCAATCAAATGTGCAAAACTTCAGGTCCTGGCAAAAGAGAGGAAAGAATTCATTTGAAAGAAACCTGAACACAACCAGGGGATTGTCATGGACATGGAAAGCACATTTTAACAGCATCCTCAAGAGTTTATACTACCAAAAGTACCTTAATTCCTAAGYACCAAACAGCAGGAAGAAAGCAGGATTTAAAGGGCAATTAATGACAAAACYTGGCAATTCTCTGGAGAAAGCTTTTACAATGTGAGTTCCTGTGGACACCAAAACCCTCCTGTGCACACGTGCAATGCCTTGCACGACTCTCCTCCCACTGCCATCTCTACATGATGGTATCCATGTTATAGGAAAAACACCCAGGAAGAACAAAATGTGMCTTAGATTTCCTTCTGTCATGGTTAGATTCAGAAATTAAACACCCAGGATGAACAAAACGTGACTTAGATTTCCTTCTGTCATGGTTAGATTTAGAAATTGTTCAGGACACAGGTGAATAAAGAGGGAATATCAGAGACACAAATAAGGTAGAATATTATGTATTACATCTGAACAGCATTGAGAAATATCTGATGCCTATCACCCAGCACTGAAAACCTGAGGATTATAATAAATCTAGAGTTTTGTGGGAACTCTTATGTGAACAACAGTGAGAACCTGCTCTGTGAGGAGGAGCTCTCAGCACTGGTTATATCCTCTCTGCGAAGAGTTTGGAGCAGGATGCTGACACTTCCTACAGGCCAGCAGCTTGTGGAATTGAACATGCAAGTTCACTTTCAAGCCATGAACCTACAGAAAGCTGTAAATCCCTCGCTTCCCAGTTTCTCACCTCTGCAGCAGCCCGAGTTGTGCTAACGGGCTCAGGTACACACGAGCTGCACACACTGATCCAGGTTTCTGCAGCAGATGTCACAGATGACCTCAAAGCAATGAAACAGCTGTGCTGATCCACTTACAAATACCCTTGGGATAAAGGTCTTGGACACTTGTTGTACAAAACATTTCTTCAAACAATGGTTCCTTGTTCCTTCCTTTCTAGCTGCAAATAAAACTTTCATATTCTTTAAAAATATTCAAAGCTGAACCTTTTGTGTGTCAATAACTTAACGCAGGATTTTTAGAATATTCTCTGTTTAGCACAAGAAGTCACCRGTCTGGTTTATATTTTTCAAAGACTAAGGAAGATTTTGGCCCTGTGTTTTGGCATCAAACCTCYTATTTATGAAAACCTGGCCGTGCAGCCCTCCAAGCAGCCCGCCAGACGTCTCATTGTTCTGCCCTGCTGCTGACAGAGGTACTCTGTGCTAAAAAGCACACTGAGGGTTTTTCAATGACCCAGGGGGCAAAGGTCACTTATTATAAATGGATAATGAGACCTAATGCAATGTTCTGAGTGTGGACAAAGAAAGGGTCTATCCATACCCCCTTGTGACTTGGTCATTCAGGCTTTTATTTCCCCTGCACACTTAATGGAGCCAAACAATCGGCAGAAATGCTATACAGAAACGGAGAGAAACTGCTGCATTCTACCTCCGAGAGACAGCTACAAATWGTGACCCTGAAACGGCGCCACCGCTGCTCTCAGCACGGCCCTGGCAGACAGATGGAACAGCCCCCCCAGCCCCGAGTCAGCCATTTGCTGGCAATTACAGCCCCCGATGGAAGGAGAGCACATCAAAATCAAACCAGGCTGCAGCTCCCGGCAGCCCAGGGCAGAGCTGCAGGTAAGCAAAGCCATGAGCTGGGCTTAGCAGCTCTTTAACAGGTGTCTTTTGTGGGAAAGCTGCTTTGACTTCATGTTTGAAGGGACTTCACTGAGGAGCTTCCGRCTGATTAAATCCAGAAGATAAATAAAACTTCAAAGACAATCAGACACAAATTTCTCTGTTCTTTCCATTTGCATTTTATCCTCTAGATACTCTTCTATCTTTAGTGGTTATTATTCTATTTTCCTTTCCATTTCACATCCAGCTGAAAAAATTCCTATTATGTAAATTAAAACCTGAATTAAAAGTCTTGTAATTCAAATAACATGAGTTCATTAATTGTTGGAATTAAGTTGCCACTCAYTCCTCTTTCTTTTCTTTAAAAAGTTTTCAGCACAAACCATTTGAAATGTGAATTTGTTCACGTTTATACTGTAGTGTGTAACAATATTTGAGCTGCTAATAAAATGTTAATAAAACACACAGAATGAGCCCCATCCATCCTGACTTCACTATGTGGGATACAAGTGAAATAAGGCAGGAATCTAGCAGAAAACCCCAGCCACAATGCATATCTAATGGTGCTGCACACTACTAATTATTTTTTCATATTCTTTTCTACCTTTTGAGTTTTATCCCAATTTTCTGTGCAGCACAGAAGAATGAAAACTCAAACCCTGCAGGTTTCCCTAACACTCGGATGCAGCAGATGGACAGGTAGAAGCAACTGATCCAATCTGGCACCAGTGTCCCTTTTACCARTCCCATCCAGAGCCCTCCTGGCCCACATGGTCACTTGGTGCATTTGAAATGCCCGTGTCACATCACACTGCCTGCACMACAACTGTGCACAGGCTCTGGTTTCCCCATGAGAACCCTGACAGATGCCAGGAGCTGCTCCCTTGTGAAACTTCAACTGCTGCATCACTCTGATCCTAGACAAAACAGAGATTTGCTCCTCATTTTCAGCAACCTTCTCTTTTAAATTGTCAAATCAAGCAGAAATAGTTATCTGTAATGGGTTTGTGTGTATATATTATAAGGATGCAACATCTGTATATAGTAATAGGTGTATAAATGTTTCTAAATATGCCATGCCATGAAAATCTTGGCTCTCTGGGAATGACATGGCTGGGCAGGACATGGGCCAAGGCAGGTGGGCACCCATCCCTGGAAGCAATGCCAAGGCTCCTGAGGGAAGCAGCTCTCTGAGACTGCCCAGCAACCAGGGCAGAGGGAATGATGGGKTTAATCTCAAATTTGGGAAAGGTTTGAGCTGCAGGTCATRYGATCAGGGAGCAGCCTGTGATTGGTGTGACCATGTCTTGAGTGTCAAGATGTGATTGGTTAAACAGAGCCTGCAAACTGTTAACCCATCACCTATCAGAGATGTGATTGGATAAGAAGGTTTGTGGGTGGAGACTCTGCAGAGCAAACAGCCAATGGGTGTTTAGCCCGGGGAAATTAAAGTATAAAAAGGCACAGTTTTTTTTAAATGAAGGATTTTCTTTGAGCCAGCTAAAATAGAGTCTGTGTCCCCTACCCCCAYCATTGTCACAAGGGAAAATGCAAATGCACTCGCTTGTCACTGGGTATGGAATTCACAGGAGGAAAYGGCCAAAAGCATGGAAGGAATGAGGTGAGGAAACCCCAAAGATTCCGTGGGATCTGTTGGGTCACTCTCAAGGCCAGCCAAGCATTCCCACAGCCTCACAACTCTGATTCATGTCAAGAATCCCAGCACTACATTCACTACTCTGCCCTTACTAACACMGTTACACACAGCCTTAATCTGGGCTTGAACATGCACCGAAAATTGGCTGAAAAACCAGCTCAGAAAGTCACCCTCTGCTTWAAACGTGCACATGAGACAAGACAAGAAGTTGTCAGCTACTCACAGCCAGCCAGAAGATAYTGGTAGTACTGCACAGCATCTGCAGCCAGGAGCAGTGGATGGTTTGCATTAAATGGTGGTTGGAGCTCATTCCACTGAGGAGTTCTGAGGTAAAACACAAGACTATTAATATTTAAGCTAATACAGAGAATGTAAATCAGTGTTTCTGTCATCACATGCAATTATCTATACAAGCTCACAAAATGTTTGTAATTATTTAAATTAGCTTGTTCAAACACTGCAATCCACCACAGGCAGTGGAGCAGCAGGGCCAAATCGTGCAGATTGTGAGGCAAAGACAATAGTTGGTTGTTGACTGCAGCAGGGATTGCGTAAAAAACCCCAGGAAGGAGGTTTAGATTAAGTTGGTAAATATGTTTAGGACCATTGTATGGCATTATATAAATACACAACAGAAACTGGGGAACTTTTTTGTTCTGTTAACTACCCRCTGCTTCCATCCTGTAAAGTCATTGAGCAGTTACAAACTGTGAAAATAAAGCTGTGTAAAGCTATGGATTATTGATCCAATTAGAATATTCAATTCCATTACAACCTACTCATTTCAACAATAATGGTCCCGAAGWCTGTGTTGTAATTTTAATTAGGGTGGGCCATTCCTAAATAGCTTGGTAAATCAAGTATTGATCACTCCAGTCCAGCCATAAGCAGCACTAAGGAATGTAGGAGCCAAGAAAAATCGATAGCAAAATATTTTAAAACGTCAAAAGCACTGACAACACTTTCTCATCAATTTTTCTTTACTTTCTTCCACATGTCAGGAATAATTTCTTYTCCTGTCTTAAGAAATGGTACCTCCAGCTGCTCACAGGGTAACTTGCAATGCTTCATTGTGGGAACCTTGCTCATGTCTCACGGCAGAATTCCGTACTTCAACACTACTAAAATAATTGTTTCTAGACCTTATATAAAAAAAGAATTACAACCTGATCATTCAAAAGCACCAATTAATAAGGTTCTGTATTGATTCATAGACATGGCCATGCAGCTCCACGTGCACAGAAGGATTTAAATGCTTAGTTCCCATTCAGGYACATGAACACTGCCAGAACTGTATGGAAAGGAAGGCTGGAATTTCTCTCCTTCAATAGGAGTCTTTCCATGAGTGACAATCACCATGTAGCTCATTGGAGAAGGGAAATCACAACCATTTGGAGGACAAAAGGAAGGAAAAGTCAGAGGAATGAGGTACCTAACCAAAGTCCAGCTGGCCCTGGGGCAGGTGACCATCTCCAGAGGGGTGTCATCACTGATCTTGGGCGCGGTGCTGAGCGGCCGCGGCTCCAGGACGTGCTCCACCAGGCTCCCGTAGCAGCTGATGATGTACAACGACTCCACCACAAACTGCTTCGACTGATCTGGGGGCAAAAGGAGAGAAAATCTTGTTGCAACAGCACAGCAGGAACAGAAAATGCGTTTACAGAAATAGACACTCTGTGTTCTTTTAATTCTCTTGCTTGAAGGTAAAATGTGAATTAAAAGAATGACACAGAGAAAATCATACGAAATGCACAACTGAAACACAATTGAATTAATATCTCATACAAGAGAAGGTGGAACAGAGTTTCTCACCAAGGTGATTACACATTCCCAAACATGTTGTACATTTGCTTTCTCCTTTATCTCCCCATTTTTTCAGTGCTACTTCACATAATATCTCTGGAGTGAACTACCAAAGTTCAGTTCTTTCACTGCATCAAAATAAAATATCAATTCTTTATTTCACTCATTAAAATTTGTTGTAAATTATCCCATTTACCAAAAGCACCTCAAGTATGTTCCTAAAAATCTCCATTGCCACTGAGTTTAAGGAAYAAAATCCACAAATAAGGACCAATTGTTCAGAACCTGTCACAAAATGAGCAAATAAAGAATTTAAGTTGAAATGCAAGCCCTAATGYCGTAAGACACCAACCTTTTTCTCGTTTGAGACCGGAATTGTTTGCAAACCATGACCTTGAAGATCCAAAGACTGCAGCGACACAAAACTCCCCTCCCACAGACTTACTGGGTGAAATCTGTGGAGCTGGTTTGGATTTGCTTTAAAGAAAGMACAAAATAAAATTATGCAAGTTAATTCTCAAAAAATAAAGATGTCCTTTGCTTAGCTGCAATTGTATGATATTACTTCAGAAATGGTGACTATCTGCAGTTCCCATAAGGCTGAGCAGGATTTACAGATGCTCAGTGTTTCCCAATATTAGGTCCCAAATTCCCCTGRAATACTGAATTCATTAAATTGTAGAGGAGCACCGACTCTGGGAGAAGAATAATGAAGAATTGGAATGTTTAAAAGACCCAATCCTTAACATTTGCATYCAATAGGAACAACTTCTGAAGTAAATACAAATAAATTTTAAATCCTTTGGGAATGAAAACACAGATTCTGGCTCAGTCATTCCAAGTGGTCGATATTWCCCTCCTTTTTCCAAAGGAAGTCAGGAATAACCAAGGGATGTGTGTGACAAAGGGTGGGAGGGAATGACATGCAGAGGGTACAGGGCAAGGAAAGGATGCACACACACATGATCCACGGGTTAGGACACATCAGGAATTGTATCATGGAAAAGCAGATTAAGGGATGCTCTGCCCTGAACCCACAATGTGCATGGAGCCGATCCAGGGGGTSTGRGGATGTTTATTGAGCCATCCTGTGRTGTYTCTGCTCACAGGGATCTGCTGATATATGACATTCTGCTCTGCAAAAACTCAAAACTATGGTCAGAGCATTGTTCTCAGTTCATTAAATCAGGATTTCACCCTTTCCTTAACAGAAAATCTGTTTGAGAAATCCATACAGGATTCCTCCTTCTCCATGTTCCCCTTCTGTTAGTCCTTTTAAWTGAATTATTTTATATTCCTCTCTCTACTCTATTTCACTGATCTCTTCTCTTGCCACCTCTCCCTCTTTTCCACYTTTCTTCTACTAATTTCTTCTTCCACGTAATTGCAGCCAATGATTAGTCCATGACATTAACCTGTTTTTTACATAACAGTCTCCAGTTCTGAGAAGTGTGTGTGCAAACAAAGGACTGCAGGTGTTACAATGGATTTCAGCACTAGAATATGTTAAAACAGCAGAAATCAATTAAAATATTGTATCAGCACAATGATATTTAATTTATACTAACAGATTGTTTACATGGCAAGCCTATGGTCACACGTTACAAATTGAAACAAAAAAGTTCTTTCCAAAGGAATTCCATCACACTGACCAGAGTCCATGGAAAAATTCAGACAAATTTCCATGGATTTGCATCAGAGCTGAAGCTCTTGAATGCGAGGGAGAAGCTGGAATGTCCCAAAAGAGCAGTTGGAATTTATAGTCAGTAACTCTGGTATTGAACCACCACAAAGCACTTAATATCCAACTGTTAAACCTACAGCTACAGATGACTGGTCAGAAATCTGTGCTCCAAAATGCTCTTGACTATAAATGTATTCCCTTGCTTGCAGTGGCACATCACACCTATATTAGGATATTTAAATTGAGATTGTGTTAACTGATAAGTGTTTATTAGCTATAATAAAATAAAATAAAATTGGAATAAAATCAGAATAGATTTTTTCACTTTGAAATAAACAATATTCACASAAATAGTATTTTTAACCAAATTGTATATTGAGAATTATTTTAGCTCTCACTTTCCCAATATTCACATAGTCATATTCCTTCAGATGGTAAAATATAAATGTATCCATGAGTTAGTCTTGTTCCTTACTGATCTGTATTTCAATSAATGAATGATTGGGTTTAATGCAGAAGGAGATTGCTCAGGACAGTGTCACCCATCAATTGATACACAGCAAACCAGGAGCACGGGAATGACTCAGTCATATCCACTTCCTCTTGACAAAAGAATATTTTCATACTGTCCTAATATTCTTAATATTCTCAATTTTTACTCAACACAAGCTGAGGCTATTCAAATCATTTTTCAATTTTTCAATTTTAAATGGAAACAAAACTGGCAGCAAATGCTATTCTCAGCTACAAATTGGAGTAAACTTCTACAGAGACAGAATTGACTTCAAGCCTTGAAGCAGAAGTGAACCTGGGGCTCAAACATCACAGAGTCCTCAACACTCTGAGTCCCCAGACCTGTGTTCAAGCAAATACAATTATAAACAGCCTTAGAGGAAATGGTCTGAGCTCAGTTCTATTTACATCTTGTCTTTAGGATGTACATCTTTCAAGGCAAGCACTTAAGTGTTGGTTTCAGTGCCAAAACCTTTTCCCTTCGAGGATGATGTTTTGTAGACAGAAAGAGCAGACCTTGTAAAACACGATTACTCATGTGGTTAAACTCAGCCCTGCTAGCAAACAAAGACAAGCAAACAAACAAAAAAGAATTGGGCATCTTATTGGTTTGGACAGATTTCTGAAAATACTGCTGAGATGTCAACAAGTTTATTCTGAACCCTCTTGTAACTGAGGAATCTTTCATTTGACCATCATTTCACTTGATTTCTGAGTTTTCATCGATACATTCCAACTCAAATTTCATTCCTTCAGCAAACCTCCAAAGCCCAGTTATTTTCAGTCACAGTAATGCCATTAGAAAAATATCTTTACATGTCATTGCGATATTTTAACAACTTGGAAACTATAAATCCTCATTATTCTGCACATGCAAACACCCTCTCAGCTTTATAAATGACAACAAAACAATAATGTTGAAGGTAGGTGGTGAATGACTTGTTTCTGCTATGAACTCCTGCTCTTTCYTGCTCTTGGCTTGTCAGCACTTCATAAATTATTCCAAGAGCTGAAATTTAGGCACTTTTGGCCTCAMTTTTAAAAACAGTTAATATAAAAACACCTTCAGACTATAGTAACTTCCAAAAGATTGTACCATCATTTTCCAGAGAAGGGATGCAGGAAGAAGTTCAGATTGTTGGGAGTCAATGCTAAAACCAAGACAATGAAGCAAATGGGACCAAAACATTCATTATAATTCCCCTCTTCATTTCTTTCAAACATTAGGAACAACAGCACTGTATTTAAGACRTCAGGAGGACGAAAAGGCAGTTTACTTTCTCCTCTCTGGATCTACTCCACTGTGCAATTATGCTGGAATTTAGTGAGACACAGCAGCAGTTTCACCCCAACTGGATCTATGCAGGAATCCGTATCACAAATACAATGTATTTGGGGGAAATTTGTATTATTATAAACTTTTCTACCATAATATTGGGAGATTATTTCTATCTTAAACGCAGAAGCACCGAGATGAAGATGCAGATGTGGCCAATGACAGATATACACTGACATTTTCCACTGAAAAAGCACAAAAGGAGGTGGGAGGACACTAAAGACAGAAATTAAGACATCACTTTGTCAGAGCTTAAACAGCAGTGAAGAGAMTGAGCTCAGCATGCAGGTCCTTTCATGTTGCCAACACAGTAAAATCAGATTARGACCTGCTGAAACTACTCAGTGCTCCCACTTGTTGATTTTGTAACGCATCAAACTCTGCCAATATCTCTGGAAATGCATTGTGTGAGCTCTCTATAAAAACACTAAGTAGTTACARTATTTTAAATAGCTTACATTTTAATTACTACTTTACTAGTGAGAATTAATACTTTTTAAATATTTAGAAAACCAGAGGCTGCACAGTTGATGATGGAGCTTTATGTCTCATAAAATTCTTCTGGCTCTTAAAWGTATCTTTAAATTCATCATCAAACAAGTGACATGACTTTCAAACAATAAATAAATTGCATCTATAGGAAGGAACTGCCTTATATATTCAAATATTTATAATCAAATATAAGAAKTTTTGATTTTATACTCCCAACCAACAGGCTTCAAATATATGAAATTTATAAACACAAAAGCACTTATTCCACAATGAACCCACTGAAATGGAAACATCYATGACTGCTGAAGGAAAAATTTTTGTCTTGACTACAAAAGCAGCAGCAAAAGTATCAGGAGAAAAATACWGCACAAAATTTGCAAGTACACATAAAATTACAAAAAAAAAAGTCTGTCTCAAAGTCCAGAAATTTTATTTCATTTATCATCGTGCCTAAAACACAAAAACAAAGATGTTTCCAGTTGTCAGATCATGAATAAAGCAAGAAAAAGCACGAAAAGCAATGGTAGGATCCTTTATTCACCAGGCACTTAGCTGTCAAATCAACATTCATTTTGTTTACAGAATTTTAGGTCTCATTAAGACCTTAATGGAAACAACATGATTTCTYCCCCCACCCAAAGTGTGTTTTTTATCCTAATTTCTCTGTAGACTAGTAAGGACCATATTTTTGAGCTAGCACTGGCATTAAACAAACCACAAAAGAGTCTTGTCAAAGACAGGCAACAATTTTGGAGCCTATTTCATACATTCCCCTCTTTAATCTCGGCCTTTTAATCTTGCCTGAATCTAAAATAATTYCTGGTTGACGGCATCTCCTGCTTTGTGCAGGGGGTGCCCCACACAGCCTTTGCTCAGAAAGTCCWCTGCCAAAACTCTTCTTCCAGAGCTTTTGCACTTCTTAGACTGCCATCAGGCAAATCTCTTGGTGCACCATAAACTACATTTAGAAATGGTTCTCAG